>NC_141042.1:1332500-1337500 GCF_052040795.2 Danio rerio
TACTGTGAACTTTCCTCATTTAAGTTGAAGTAATAAGTTATTTAATGAACTCATTACCTTAAACGCTGAGTTCAAAACTCTTTTCAAATGAGTAGAATTTTTTTTTTTTTGAGTTAACTATGCTTATTTCATTTGATGTATTTGACTGTTGGGTTTTGCAGTGTGTGGTTATTTTCCAAAAGTCACTTTTACAAACTTTTTAAGGATAAAAGTTGATGGATGAAAGATCAAAATATGGAAAACTGCTAATTTACAGATACAGTTCTACAGTGTAAACTTTTACTTGTACTTTTTAACTAATCAAACCCAACACTGACTTTATATATATATGACTATATATATATATATATATATATATATATATATATATATATATATATATATATATATATATATATATATATATATATGCAATATCACACTCATAGCAGTGCAATATGGCTGTATATCGGCACTAGTGGGAGGTGTGCGATGGCACGAGGCCGCAGGCTGAGTCAAAAACCTTTTGTAAGTGGAACTACTTTTCTTTCACATTTCACATTTAAATCATAAGCTGACAGTTAAACAGTTGAGCGTTCATCTTTTAAACTTTAGATCTGTAGTATCTGCTTTTTGCTGGCTGTATGTGGGCGGAGTAATACACAAAGGGTAAAGAGGCTGTAGGAGTTCTGATATTGCAGAATATCGCAAGGCTATCAGCCAATCAGATTTGAGAACCAGACAGAACTGTTGTATAAATAAATAAATATATTTATCTGACTTCTATTGTGTGTGTGTGTGTATATATATATATATATATATATATATATATATATATATATATACACACACACACACCACACACATACATATTAGCTCATCAGTGTTGATAATCACGTCTCTTCAGCTTGGGTTCAGCTGAGGATTGTGGGTAACGAGATCTGCAGTAATGAGGTAAACTCAGATAAACTTTAGCCCAGCACAGGTCAGAGATCCTAAAACCAACCCGAGCTGTAATCTGCAGAGCGGGTCAGCGTCCTTACAAACCGCAGATTTATTCCTGATCACACCCTTCATTCACCTCACCGTGAGTAAGAGTGCACTCTGATTGACAAGTGAAATAAACCTAGTGTTTTGAATAATGGAATATAAATATTACAAAATAAACAATCCCAACAAATAATAACTCGACTTCTAGTTGATCATGAAAAGTGTCAGAAGGTGGATTTCTCTGCTGGATCATCTGCTGATCTGCATCCCAATCATCACCAATACTGCAGAAGACCTACTGGAACCAAGATTCTCATAGAAATCAGTCAAGTTTGGTGAAGGAGAAATCATGGTTTGGGGGTCATTCAGTATAGGGGCGTGCGAGAGATCTGCAACATCAACAGCCTGAGGTATCAAGACATTTGTGCTGATCATTACATTACAAACCAAAGGGGAGGGACAATTCTCCAGCAGGATAGCGCTCCTGCTCATACTTCACCCTCCACATCAAAGCTCCTGAAGGTCAAGCCGCTTCAGGATTGGCCAGCCCAGTCACCAGATATGAACATTATTGAGCATGTCTGGAGTAAGATGGAGGAGACGTTGACTCTTGATGAACTCTGGGATCCTGCTGAAGGCTTTCTTCTTCATTCCAGATGACTTTATTAATCAGTGATGTGAGTCATGTCAGAGATGTATGGATGCAGTCCTCCAAGCTCATGATGGAGTCAGACACAATATTCATTCTGTCTCCACTGCAACAGGACTTTATATTCTATACTGGACATTATTTCTGTTCAGTGATGAGACTTTAGTCTGAGCAGAGTCAGAGCGCACTGTCCTCATCAAATCAGTCAACATCAAGACATGATCAGATTTATTGAGCTCAAATAAGCAAAATCTAGAGGCCTTCACCTTTCATAGAGACACTTCTGACACCAGATCATCAACTAGTTACTACTATTACTATAACTATTGCTATAACTATTATTTCTAAAACCTAGAGATGCAACAAGACTTTTGTCAAGTAGTGTAAAATTGAAAATGAATTTTAAAAATCAGACATTGATGTATTAATAAACATAAGGTGGAATAATATTTAAATAAGAGGGTGTGGCAGTGTGAGAGAGGGGGCGGGCCTCCACAAAATGGCTCTAATAATGTTCAAACACCACTAACTTTGTTTGTATTCTCTAATATATTCTAAGTTAATAATAATAATATAACTTCATTCATTCATTCATTCATTTTCTTGTCGGCTTAGTCCCTTTATTAGTCCGGGATCACCACAACCAAATGAACCGCCAACTTATCCAGCAAGTTTTTACGCAGCGGATGCCCTTCCAGTCGCAACCCATCTCTGGGAAACATCCACACACATTCACACACACACTCATACACTACGGACAATTTAGCCTACCCAATTCACCTGTACCTGCATTAATACAATCAAAATGTCTAAAGTAATGCAGGGGGAACATGCAAACTCCACACAGAAACGATAACTGAGCTCAAACCAGCAACCTTCTTGCTGTGAGGCAACAGCACTACTTCGCACCACTGCTTCGCCCATAATATAACTTAACTTAATAATCTTAAATGTAATTAAATGCATTCATTAGGTTTTAATATAAACACTGTAAAAATGCTGGGTTTCACACAATTGATTTGTTAACTTATTCGTTTTTGCAAATTTAAGTGAATTGAACATAAAACATTTAAGTTGTCCCAAAAACATCTCAAGAATTGTGTTGCTTTAGCAAGTAGCTTGCAAACATCTCTTTTTGAGTGCATTAAAATATTATTAACATTATTATTATTATTATTATTAAAATGTTTTCCATGTTTGAAGTGTTGTTAGGTTGAAGCTGCAAGTCCTCATGGAGTTGCTTAGCAGGGGGCGGGGCATAGTGAGTGAGGGGGCGTGGCCTCGTTTGCTCTAATCATGTTTAAACACACTCAACTTTCTAATCTCAGCTGCTCTATTTCTGTGCTGGATTTAGACACTGAAACATCAACAAACAAACATAACACCAAGCGAGCAGGAGTAGCTGAGCAGACTACTCACTGTATATATACAGAAGATCCATAATGATTTATTATAGTGAGGATGTTTGTGTGCTGTTTGGTCGTTTTCATCCACTCTGGGCTGATTTTGAGTCTTAATTTGGCCTCAACGTTCTCTGACTAATCTTATTTTGATGTATATTTTGGGAAAATTCTTTGAAATGCACTATGGGCAGATTGACTCCCCTTTGGTTATGTTGGGGGCTGTTTTTGCCCCATTGACTTCCATTATAATCACATTATTTGATTTCAAAGCCATGACAGCATATAATCCTGCATTCTTGATTGTTGCTGGTTTACGCTGTTGGGAAGAGGGAAAGTTTGTCAGGTTTACTGTTGATCATCATTTGCAAACTAATCTGCTGTTTTACTCAATATAATAGCCAGGAACTCTTCAGCACAGGCCTGTCTAAAGAGTCAATGCTCCAACTGATGATCAACAGTAAAATGTCCCTCTTCCCAACAGGAAAAACCAGCAGCAATCAAGACTGCATGATTATATGCTTTCATGGCTTCAATAAATCAACAAATGTGATTATAATAGAGGTCAATGGGGTCAAAACAGTCCCCAACACAACCAAAGGGTAGTCAATGTGAACAGTACTGAAGGATTAAATGAATGTTTTGTGTGTGTTCAGGATGGCTGTATTGATTTCATGGAGTATGTGGCGGCTCTGAGTCTGATCCTGAAAGGTGGCGTTCAGCAGAAGCTGCGCTGGTATTTCAAGCTCTACGATGTGGACGGCAGCGGCTGCATCGACCGTGAGGAGCTGCTGCTCATTGTTAAGGTATTTAATATTTGGATGTAATCTGATTAGATTGGATTGGATTCAGAATTAGGATTAAATTACGAGATCCAATCAAGCTTTTTAGATTAAACCCTCTAAAAATAGCATTGTAAATTGTTTATAGTGAAATTGGAGTACTTTAATTTATAAACAATGCTTATTTTGATTGCAGCGGATGATTATTTATGTCCTGCAGTTTACATTTGTTTTACTTAAACTTTGTGTTTTTAGTGAAAAACTAAACGTATCCCAAAAACCCTTAAGAATTGTGAACTAATTTTAAATCAAAAGCAAATGTCACTTTTTGACTGCATATTAGTCATGACTACAAATGTTTTTGTGTTATTTTAACTTACACCAAGTGATAAAGTGTTTCAGGTGTAATTTAAAAAATCTTCATGCAAAGTCTCAAGGTTGCCAAAAGTATAGGGCTTTTGTGCTTCAAAATGTGCCACGCATTCTCTATTGGACAGGTCAGGACTGCCGACAGGCCAGTCAAGTACCTGTATCCTCTTCTTCCACAGTCAGGACTTTGATTCTTTTGACCACAGTTCACATTTTCACATTGTGATGGTATTATTAGCAATGGTAATGACAGTATTTTTTAGCATTGACTTACAGTGTTCAGCATATATGCGTACACCCCTCAAAAAATTTTAATTCATGTTTAATATGAAGCTCTACAATATTATATTTGTGCATATACATTAGATTAGTCAGTACTGAAGCCAAATGTGGAGCTTCTCTAACAAAATAACTTACAATTATTCTTCCGAAAACTACTGTAACTTCCAAAAACTAGTAAACCCAAATTTATTTTACAGAAAAATATTAAATACAAATTTTAAAAAGAGGAAAAATCAAGGAAAGCAAAAAAAAGTAAAATTTAGTTGAAATTTTGTAGTATGTAATTTGTTTTTGCAATGTTTAGCTTGAATTTAATTGTATTATTCTTCAATTTCTAAATATGTTTGGTGACTAAAATACTATTTTAATAAATATATCTGTTTGATTAATCAGGTTTGTTTAAATGCACCAAAATCCATTGACTATATTCACTGAGAAATGAAGGAAAATATCTATTTTCATATCTATTTTGGCCTGTAACTTCTATAATAATGACATAAATGCAAAACACAAAATAAGGAAACTTTATTAACAATTTTTTTTTCAGTG
>NC_141042.1:1342500-1487500 GCF_052040795.2 Danio rerio
GCATTAGTGATTTTCATGAATGAATCTAGAGCAGATGTTTTTAAGTGCACTTATACATGTTGCTTTCTCTTAAAATATACAATATCTTAAGTACTGTGATGTTTATCAAGGGAATAATGTGTTATTTGTGGAAAATGTAGGGATTATTTATAATGCTTTTGTTATTTTTCAAGTGGATTCTCTTTTCAAAATAAAAACATGAAAGAGTTTTAAAATGGTGAAATGATTTATTGAACTGACAGTGATCAACACCAAAATTATCATAATTTACATTCAAGTACTATTACAGCATTTTTTATTTTTTATTTAGCTTTTATTTTGATATTTGCACTTTAGTCGTTTTTTTAAATATACTAACAGCATTATTATACTGATATGAGTTATTTCATTTAGTTGTTTTCTACAACTAGTTTTCCCCTATTTGATGTTTATATTTTATTTCAACCTTCAGTTTACTTCCAGTGAACATTAATGACCAGTTATAAACTAAATGTAAGGTAAGAATCTTATACTTAATACAAGCATTTTGAAGGAAAAAAAATGCTGAATAATTTTGGCATCATAAAACTTAATTCATTTAACTGAATAAAACATTTGTAAACATTTTTTATACCACGTTAAGCAATGATATACTACAATCTTTGCACGCATGTGTGTAGGCACAAAATGTGCATGACATCACAGCCCTACCCTAGTTGCAATCAGAGATTCGAACAAATTTTACCCTTTTATGAAACTGCATGAATGTGACCTGATTTATGACTGAAATATAAAGGTTCACAAATAATTTAAAGTTATTTAAAGTTGACAATTTATTTGTCTACAGAGCACCTTGTTTTGGCATTAAAGATCTCAGGATTGGTATTTTCCCTGCTTTGACATCAAGCTGTTAATAGAATCACATGTTTCTCTTCATTTACTACATGCAAATTGAAGTGGATCTAGTTGATTACTAATATTTTCTCCTAACATTGACACCATATACTTTTAAAGACATTTCATCACTACTGATGTAATCTCACTTTTGTTTGCTAATAAATACATATATTTAACACATTGGGCTCTATTTTGACGATCCAGGTTATATTCAGAGCTTGTCAGAATCCACTTTTGCTAATTTAAAGACGGAAAAATCCGCTTTGCGCCGCGGCGCATGATCTAACAGGGCTGAGTTTATTTTCTTAATGAGTTTTAGGTGTGTTTTGAGAATAAACCAATCAGAATTTCATCTCCCATTCCCTTTAAGAGCCAGTTGTGTTGCGCCATGGTGCATTTGCTATTTACATGACGTAAAGTAAGTGTAAGTGGAAAAACTGAGCATTTCACAAGCAATAAAACAGTTAAACAGAGCATCTGCAGCGCGAGAAAGCTTATTGGCGCACATACTGTATAAGCTCAAATGCATTTGCTAATTAAACAGCGTGTTGCAAAACATCAAAACAACTCTTGCGCCGAGCTGAAACTAGCAAACAACTATTGCGTCGCGCCTTACGCCCCAAAATGTTTCTCTTATTTTTAATCTCCCCATTTTGTGTCATTTTAGCACAATAAAGAATCTCCAAATGATCTTCCAGATTCATTATTAAGGTACATTTGCATATGTTCACAAAATATCTAATTAAATGGGGGCATGTGAAATATTATGCATTGTATTTTTTGTTTTATGATGATTGATTAGTTAAATTAGTTTTGCAAATTATTAGTTTTGTGATCTATTTGCATGAACAGTCTTTACGTATTTGAAATAGTTTGTAAAACATTAATTAACATAATGTTCAATCTTATTGATGAATAAAAGCATTACATCACCTGTTAGTGAGGAACTTTTGTTGTTGTTTTATATTTTTTGCTTAAAAAATTTTGTTAATGGTAGAAAATAACTAAATATGTAAAATTGCAACATTATGTTAAGAAACCAGCAATTGTACAAAAAAAACTTGTCCTTAAGTTACATTTCCCAGCTATAAATGGAAAAAGTCTTTTTGTGACTGAAATATTAGATCCAACTTTCGACACTAATTTTGTCTGAACTCTCAAAACCCAAATAAATAAACAAATAAAACAAAAAAATTCAAGTTAAATGCTTATTTGTCTCATCAATAATATTTTTTACATGACGTGACATTTCCATTTATTATTCCTCTTATAACTTTCCTCTGCATATATGAGGGCTATCATGTCCTTCAGCCTCTGTACCTGCTGATCAACTCTCTCTCTGAAAACATTCAATTCTTCTTCTTGTTTTCTGGCTTCATCTTGATGTTTCTTCTTTATGGCATCAATGTTGCTTTTATGTTTTTGTTTTATTCTATTACACTCTTTTTCTTCTTCTTCTATTCTTCCTTGCACCTGTCTTTCTCTTGTACACATAACATCTTGTTCTCCTTTCAGGTCTTTAAACATTTTCTCTAATTTCTCCCTCTTCTCTTCTCGTCTCTTTTCATCCTCTTGTTTTCTTTTCTCAAACTCTTCTTTTATTTCTTCCTTCAGCTGATCATAATGTCTTTTTATCTCATTCCTTTTTTCTTCAAATAGTCTATCCTTTTCTCCTTTGTCTTTCTTTTGTTTTTCTCTCTCTTGGATCTGTCGCAAATCTTCTCTTTCTCTTTCACATTTATTTTTCATTTTTTCCAGTTTCTCTTCTTGTATTCTAAGTTGATTTCCATGTTTTTCTTTTGTCTTTCTTATGTCATCCTCTCGTCCTCTCATCTGTCGCTTCATTTCTTTTTCCCATTTGCTTTGCTGTTGTTTAACCTTTTCTTGAGTCTCTTTTTTACTTTCAGCCTCCTTTATTTTCCTCATCCATTCTTCTCTCTCTTTCTCTTCTTGTTCTTTTCTTTTTAGTTCCTCTAAATCTCTGTTTTTTATTTCCTGTTCTTGTTTAATCAGTAATTCTGCTATACTATGTTCTTTATTTTTTAAATTTTCTAGATCTTTTTTATATTCTTCCTCTCTTTTTTGATAGTCTTTCTCTCTTTCTTCTTGCTGATTTTCATACAGTTTTCTCTGATCTTCAATCTCCTCTATCATCTGATTATATTCCTCTGTCATCTGTTTCTCCAGATCTGCCTGTTTCTGTTTCTCCTCTTCCTCTTGTTTCTCCAAATCAGATTTTTCTTTCTCCTCAAACTCTCTCCTGAGAGTTTTCACTTTTTCTTTGAACTTCTCCAGCTTCACTCTTTTTTCATCTGCCTTTTGTTTCTTCTTCGCCAGTCTTTCTGTCATGTTTCTGATTTCCATCTCATATTTGGCTTCTAATTCTACAACTTGAGCCTGATTTCTTGTTTTATTCTCTTTTAATGTTTCAATTCTTCTGTCGACAGAGACCTCTGCCTCCTGAAACATCTCATTAGTAAAGTGTTTACCCTCATTAGATTTCCTAATTTCTTCTATCATATTAAACAGACGAGTAACTTGTGTCTGATCTTGTGTTTCTGTGTTGTTAAAATCCAGGTATCTGTTTCCACAGTCGCTGATCATGTTTTTGAGTTCATCATTAAAACTTGCTTTCTCATATTGTTCAATTGTTTTGTTGTTCAGAATATCTGCTTCAGTGAAGAGAACAACACTGAATTTTGCTGCTTCTGGCCCAAACATCATCGTTATCATGTCTAAAATCTCACCCTTCTCTTGGCTAATTTTTCCTAAACTCACCACAATAACAAACACATGAGGTCCAGGAGCTGACTGATGAACACATTTCATAATTTGCTCCTGTACTTGTTCTTTTGACAGCGTCAAATCGAAGAGTCCTGGAGTATCAATAATAGATACTGTTTTACCATCGACTTTGACAACTTCCTTCTGACAAACTCTGGTCACCAAAGATGAACTGGTTTCAGCGTGAAAGTAATTTTTTCTGAGGATGGTGTTTCCTGTTGCAGACTTTCCATTTCCAGTTTTCCCAAACAACAAGATTCTCAGACATTGTGACGCTGAGTCTTCATCACCTGAAAATTATAGTAATAAAGTTTATACAGTAGATTTACAACAGATTAACATAAATTTGTACAGCAATTGTTGAACTTTACATAGAAGGTTAACTATTTGCAGCAGACCATATCTGAGTCTCCTTTTTTTCATTATTCATTGATTGTCTAGTTCTTGAATCTTATTGGCTGATAGCCATGTTATGTTCTACAAATAAACAGCACTCGTCCAGCCTCATCACCCTTCACCCTTGTGTATTACTCTGCCCACATACAGCGACAAGTAGAGGACACGCTGCATTTATTGCTGCTGTTGGACAACATCATGTACTTGTGAGGCTTTTTAGTCGAGAATGTAGTTGTTTAAATTGCAAATCTGCAATTTATTTATAAGGATAGTGCCTATTTTAAAATATTTATCATTTCTGAGAGAGCTCATCGACGGCCATTTGCCTGCCATCCTGAGTCGACCAAAGACGGTTGATGTTTTCAATCCACAAGATGGAGACAGAAGCGCATAATAAGCCCTTGCGCTTAGAATATTGTATCTGTTGTGACAACAAAGGCAGCTGCCAGTTATGTACTATTATAGGAGTTTATATAATGTGTTTGCCCTAAGAAACCCATTCGCTACATTTACTGTTTGGTTGATTTGCACTTGGGTGAAAATGTGCTTTTTGCTAGCAAGTTTGTTTATGGATCTATACAGATTAGTCTCGTCTCTCTTATATGTGAATAAAGTATTATTGGTTTATCTCAAGAGTTGATAAGTGAGACTGAGAGAACGAGACCGCAGAGGCTTGTCTCTGAGAGAAAGTGAACTATTATAACAGCAAATCATGTGTTATTATTATTATTGTTTAAGGATTGTTTAATGTAGTGAATGTGTTGAGTGTTATAATTGCAAGTTTGTTGAGTTCGTTTGCGAGCTGAGGACATTGAAGCCCGTGTGAGAGTATATTCTTGTGTTTTAACAGTCACTGCTACACTGGCCTGACGTACTGTTTCATCGACTGAACTGTTAAAGTGAGACTTAGCACCGTGATTCATGGGTGGTCTTTATTTCTCTTGACTTCAGTAAGAGAAACCAGATCGTTTGTTGAACACAATGAGAGAAAGACCGCTCAGGAGGATGGATTGATTTCATCGGCGGGAGTGTTCAAGTTGCATCGGACTGACAGTTCGCGGTGGAGGAGATCGATCGCGGGGAAACAATGGATGATTGCGACGGCTTCAGAAACGCCAGGAGCCTCATGTATGAAGACGTGCGTGGAAATCTTACTAAAACATTGCGTAAGTACAAAGCTGTAAATCTGCGTACGCAGAAAAAAATTCAGATGTATGAAACACTGCGTACGCCGAATCTCACGCATATTCTTTTGTACATCTGAATGAACGTGAAACTGAGCGCAACATGCACGAGCACAAAACCCCTCCCTGCCTCCTCCCCTGTATGAATATGCAAATGACTCTACTTTGGCAAAACCCAACGAAAAAGCAACGGCAAAATCAAGCAAGAAGAGAAACTTTGAACAGAATGTGAATTGGAGGTGCTGCTTTCGGAGGTAGAACGGAGAAAAGCGGTGTTATTTGAAAATTTGTCCTCCGGAATTAACAACAAAAGAAAAAGTAGAGTGGGAGAGTTTAGCTGATGCGGTTAACACAGTTGGGTCTGAACATCACACTGAGTGCATTAAAAAGAAATAGTGTGGTTTATAGTTGTAAAATGTTGTGTCACTCGTAACAGTCTCAAGCCTGATTTATACTTCTGCGTCAGGTGACCGGCGTAACCAACGGCGCATGCAACGCGTGTGGCTGTGCATTTATACTTCTGCTGCTGTCTCTGTTGGTCTGCATTAACACTTCTGAAACGCTAGTGGGCAGTGAGGTGTAAATGTTCCTCTGTGTCGAGTTTCTTCGCTACTTTTTTGCTTTTCCTGAACACTTCCTGGATGTACAAGTGGCTTAAACTCGCTCATTTTGAGGCAGGAACCGGCGGACGTGCAACAACTTTAACTATGAGGTAAACACAAAACAAAACTTTCCATCCGGAGCTCCTTCACGGGACTCAACACTTGTAAACAATCGCTCGCGCGGCTTTTGGTCCCACCCAGACTCATCAGCGCTACCAAGCTGACCAATCACAGAGCTTACGCTAAGCGTCGTTGCGACGTGTAGTTACATTTTTTGAGAGATGTGTTTTCGGCTGGAACCAACAGGTGTCATTTGAGGTGTATGAAGTGACCAAGTTTTTCAGCTTGGGTTTTATTAGTTTTCCTATTGGTGCAATTTTATAATATTCATTTTATGTTTGATCAATTAGAAAATACACAGCAACCTGAGTCTGAGAATAGAAGTTTAATCTGTGAAGTTTAATCTGAGTTTGATTGTTGTAGCTGGATGACCATTTGTAGAAGATTACATTAAAGTAAAAAGAATGTGCATTAGTTTGATCTGTGAATAATGGCTGCTTCTTCTGCTGTTGAAGCTATGGATCCTGCTACTGAAAAGCTCATTTTACTTGCTTATTTTAACAGCAAGAATAAAATTAAAAGGAAAACTCAGTTACAAGAAAGAACAAGATCACCCTGTAGCAGATTTTTTGCATGTGTCATGGTTAAATAGTAGAGTGTACCTGATAAAGTAGCTGGTAAATGTATATAGTAGGGCAGGGGTCACCAATCTCGTTCCTGGAGGGCTGGTGTTCTGCAGGGTTTAGCTCCAACTTGCCTCAACACATCTGTCTGATTGTTTGAAGTATACCCAGTAAGAGCTTGATTAGCTGGTTCAGGTGTGTTTGATTAGGGTTTTAGCTAAAATCTGCAGGACACCGGCCCTCCAGGAACAAGTTTGGTGACCACTGTTGTAAATTATATGTTTTAGGCTGGAACCGACAGGTGTCATCTGAGGTGTAATGATAATGACACTGCTTAAAGTGTTTCTCGTGTTTCATTTACACTGAATCAAAACAGCATTTGGTTGCCTTTGATACTAGGGACTGGGGTGGGTCAGACCCGGCATAATTTATATCTGCTTTAATGGGGCATAGCAACTTTATATTGAACTCTGAGCAGAAACAGACCTGCTTTATGGCCATCTTAAATTGGCAGTGTAAAGACAACTTTTTATTCTCAGTGAAATATTTCATTGACAATATAAAACCCACATATCCTGTTGAAAAGAAGAGTGAGATAAAAAGCAAACATCAAAACGTAACTTGTTTTGCAAATTAACTGACTTACTGTTTGTTTGCTGAATCATTGCATTGCTCTGATAAAGTGGGGTTGTTTCATGTCCTTGTTTCTCCTTTTCTTCTCTTTTACTTTCCTCTTGTATCTCTGTCTCCCATTCCTCCCATAACTTTCTCTCACAGTCTTCAATGTCTTTAATGTCTCTCTTATATTGTTCTTCTCTAAATTTATGTTCTCTTCTTTTTCTCTCTTCGCTATGCTTCAGCCTGTTTTCCTCCATATTTTTTTTTATTTTTTCTCTCTCTAATTCGTGGTTGAGCTGTAGATCTTCTTTCTCTCTCAGTCTTCTTTCTCTCTCTCGTTTAAGTTTTTGGTAATATTCATCCCACGTTTCCTCTTCTATCTTTCTTCTTCTGTCCTCCTCCTCATCTCTTCTTTGTCTCCAATATTCTCGCTCTCTCTTCATCTCTTTTTTGCATTCTTCTTCTTTCTCTCTAAAATCCTCTTCTCTTTTCTTTCTATCTTGATTATTGTTTCGTCGTTCTTCCTCTATCATCATCATCATTCTCTCTTTCTCTTGTTTAAGTCTCTGGTCAAAGTCATAAAACATATCCTCTTCTTTCTTTCGCCTTCTCTCATCCTCTTCTTCTCTTCTTTGTCTTTCATGTTGTTTCTGTCTTTCCCATTCTTCTCTTTCTTTCTTTATCTCTGTTTTATATTGTTCTTCTCTCTCCTTAAATTCCTCTTCTCTTTTCAATCTCTCTTTATCATGATTCTGTCTTTCTTTCTCTATCATTATAATCCTTTCTTTGTCTTTTTTTAGCATTTGATTATATTTTTCCCAGATGTCCTGTTCCTTTTGTCGTCTTTTCTCATCATCTTTTTCTTGTCTTTGTTTTTCCTGCTGCTTCTGTTTCTCCCATTCCTCTTGTAGTCTCTTCAACTTCTCTTTTGTATTTTTCTCTTGATCCTTAATGTCTTTAATGTCTCTTTTATATTGAACTTCTTTCACTCTTAATTCTTCTTCCCTTCTTTTTTTCTCCTCTTCGTGTATTTTCATCTCCCTCTTTTTCTCTTCTGTGTGTTCCTTCATCATTCTCTCTTTTTCGCTCCTCATTTCCTCTTGCATTTTTCTCTCTTCTTTTATATCTCTATTAACTCGTTCTTCTCTTTCTCTATATTCATCTTCTCTTCTCTTTTTCTCCTTTTCATGCTTCACCCGTTCTTCTTTCATCATCCTCTTTTTCTCTTCCTCATGTTTCTTTATCAGTTCTTCTCTTTCTCTATATTCATCTTCTCTTCTCTTTTTCTCCTTTTCATGCTTCACCCGTTCTTCTTCCATCATCCTCTTTTTCTCTTCCTCATGTTTCTTTATCAGTTCTTCTCTTTCTCTATATTCATCTTCTCTTCTCTTTTTCTCCTTTTCATGCTTCACCCGTTCTTCTTCCATCATCCTCTTTTTCTCTTCCTTATGTTTCTTTATCAGTTCTTCTCTTTCTCTCTTCAGTTGTTCCACTTTCTCCTCCATTATCATCATTTGTTTCTCTTGTATTCCTCTCTCCATCTCTCTGAACATCCTACATGAGTAATAACTGTCTCCATTTTCCTTCACCATCTTCTCAATCTTCATCAGTAGATCAGACACTTGTGTTCGGTCTTTAGTCTGATTATTGTTGAACACATGGACTCTGTTTCCACATGTTTCAATCAGGTTCTTAAGAGCAGAGTCAGTGTTTCCTAGAAAGTCTTCAATAGTTTTGTTCCTCAGATCGTCTGCTCTGGTAAACAGCACTATTGTGTACTTTAATGAGTTTTCTCCAAATATTTCTTGGATGATCTTCACTGACTCTTGCTCTTCTTGAGTGAATCTTCCCAGTGAAATCAGCAGCAGAAACACGTGAGGTCCAGGCAGGATCATGGAGATGCAGTTGCTGATTTCTCTCTTGGTTTCTTCATTACTCAGTTGAGTATCAAACAGTCCTGGAGTGTCGATCACAGTGATGCTTGGACTATTGACTTGAACTGTGACCTTCTGACACTCTTTAGTAACAGAGCTTTGAGAGATGTCTGATGTAAATGCTTCTCTTCCTAAGATGGTGTTTCCAGTTGCACTCTTCCCAACTCCAGTTTTACCCAGAAGAACAATCCTCACTTCATTAGGTCTTTCTCTTGAATCTAAAGACAGATCAAATAAAAGTCATGCCTGAAGGTTGGAAATAGATAAAGGCCCCGTTTACACTAGTGCATTTTAGTTTTAAAACTCAGTTTTCGGCACTTGAAAACTCTGGCGTAGTGTGGACGGATGCCGTAACCGTAGCCAAATTTATGTGATTTCAAACTAAAGCGCACTAGTGTAAACGGGGCCTAAAACAATGCTTATCTGAAGGTTTTAAGTTTGAAGTAGCTCACAGTTTTAATTACATTTTAATATAAAAAGCCAGTAAACTACTATGACACATTAAAATGTGAATATAAATGCTCAGAGTATGACTGTTTAAAGATGGATTCAAGTTTAAGTCTGCCTTGTGGTTGACCAAGTTTTTCAGCTTGGGTTTTATTAGTTTTCCTATTGGTGCAATTTTATAATATTCATTTTATGTTTGATCAATTAGAAAATACACAGCAACCTGAGTCTGAGAATAGAAGTTTAATCTGTGAAGTTTAATCTGAGTTTGATTGTTGTAGCTGGATGACCATTTGTAGAAGATTACATTAAAGTAAAAAGAATGTGCATTAGTTTGATCTGTGAATAATGGCTGCTTCTTCTGCTGTTGAAGCTATGGATCCTGCTACTGAAAAGCTCATTTTACTTGCTTATTTTAACAGCAAGAATAAAATTAAAAGGAAAACTCAGTTACAAGAAAGAACAAGATCACCCTGTAGCAGATTTTTTGCATGTGTCATGGTTAAATAGGAAAAGGATGCATTTGGCTGAATAGAATAACATGGAGGAAACCAAGCTTCATGGCTGAACTATTCATACTAGTCTCATAAGTATCAGAAGAAATCCTAAATATCATTTTGCAAACAACTAAAACAATTAAAAACATTATACTGACTTTCAAGTGAACACTGTCAGTAAGCCTGGTCATCAGAGATCATTGTGTATAGGAGTTTCTGGAGTTTTGTTCGTAACTTCTATTTATGTATTGTCAAATGTGTTAAGACATTTGCAGCCATGTTTGATAGAGTGTTTAATTTAAGTTGTTTTTCTGTTCATTACCTTGTGACTGAAATGTCTTTAATGAGTTGATTCCGCTATGTTTTTCATCATATTTCAGGTGTTTCTCCATCTGCGGCTCCAGAAATGTCTCTGCTGTGAAAACCTCTCCTTTGTTTTCTTCCACCATCTGATCAATCTTCTCCATCAATGTGGACACTGGTGTGTTTGGGTTAATGAAATGATGTCGTCCACTAAGACTCTGAATGACCGTCTGAGTTTCTTCACTGAGTTCTGCTGTATGAAGCTCTGAGTTCTGCTGTATGAGGATCATCATGTGCTTGTTGATTTTGAAGCTGAAAATCTGCATCTTCTCCACTTCTGCTCGGTCTTCATTATTGAGAGGATCATCAGGAATGATGAGGATGAACAGATGAACTCCAGGATGGCAGAGATACACACAGCGGAGCGTCTGACGCATCACTTCCTCCTCTGAGAGATTAATGAGAGTTGGAAACTCCATCAGACTGATCAGACGACCATCAAGATCCACATCTGTCCTCGTAAACTCTGAACCGACCACAGATCCTCTCCTGCTTTCTCTCAGGAACAGCTCTGACATGGAGGATTTCAATCTGTTACTCCCACAAACAACCAGATTCAGGTTCAGAACCTCTGAAATAGTGTTAAAGGAATTAGCTAGTTTACAATGTGATTTAAAGATTAATACACAATGACTGTTTTGTTATTACTAGTCCCTAATCAATGCATGTACGCATGTGAAAACACTAAAGACAAAGTTATGCTCACTCCTATTTCATCATTGTAAACTTATGTCAAAACTCACATAAGGTGCAACAGGTATTAAATAGCAACCTTAAGGTCCATTAACATCAAGCATGATAATGATAAATATAAGCATAAATATATTTGTGTCCACACACACACACACACAGATGAATGATAACGATTATTTAATTTTTAGATTCTGCTTTTAATAGTGCATTAGCTTGTGTCTCCAGAAAATGTCCTTAGGCGCATCTGAACACACTATTAATCTACTGATAGTAATCAATCTAATCAAACAGCCCATTTAGCAATAGTCAGTTCTCCAGTATCGCTGTAGTTTTGCTGTGAACTCTGCTATTCTTTAAAACTCTCAAACAGTTTTACAACTAGATCTTTACTGATGCCTTTAGAGTTATTGTGCTTGGTGTGAACAGGACTTAGCACATGTCTCTGTTTTTATGGCATAAATATTTGTTTAAACAATTTTAATATGTAATCCAAAGGAGACTCCAAATTGTACATTTAACATTTAACCACTATTTTGTGTCAGGAACCGGTTTACAATTCAATACAAGGCAATATGCTATAACTATAATGAGAGATTTAATTAAAGTTTTTCTAAATTGTTTTGGCATATTTTTCGTTACAGTCTTAACGTTCTGTGATTTAATATTATTAGACTGTTTTCTTATCTTTTTTCTAATTTGCGTTTATATTGTTTAGCTGTCAATATAATACTTTACATTTATGGAAGAAAGAGTTATTACATAGATAGAGAATGTGTAACATCTTATTCGTCAAAAGACGGTTTATGTGCATGTAACCGCACCGGTCTGAGCAGGCATGGGAGACAAATGCTCTGAGGAGGCTAAAGATTGCAGAACAACATCTGTCGCTGGATCAGAGGAGTGAGGTTTACTCGATGACCAGCTGGCTTCCGTTACATAAGGGCAAATATAGATGACCAAAAAATCATTTACTCATTTTACTCATACTCCTTTTATTATTTATAATGTCCAAGACATTGATATTAATATTAAATGCTACTTTTGTGCCTTTATTAGCTTTTTTTCTAGGGTTAAAAATCTTAAATTATTCCATCTCCACCTGCTGGTGAAAGAGCAGCTGGCGATCTTCAATCTGCAATCTATTGCTTCTCCTGCAGTTCCTGGATGTAATGTTGAATTTTAACAGTCGAATTTGAGGAATATGAATTTAATGAAGCGAATATTTGAACTGAAATAAAATGAACTGAAAATTACCTTTTGAATATTATACATCGTATTTTTAAAGGGTATTGAATATTTTGTAAGTGAAAGTTGGAAATTGATTATGAATTATTGAATTTACAAGTATAAAAACGTGTTTGAAATATTTTTAGTTGAGATATTCACAACTTAAATAAACAGCTATGTTAAATTTCAGGACCTAAAAATACAAACCTGGAATTCAAGTCATTAAAATGCAAAAATTTGTTAATTGAGTGTATTATTTTTTTCAGTTTGTGATATTCAACAAGCTTTTTAATTCAATAGTTTTGGCATTGATTTTGTTCCATAAAACTCTGCACTTTTCGCCTCAAAGACTTCCATTCATACACGTGACGTGCGAATGGAACAGACAGAAAACACAAGCTCATGCATAAAGATTTGCATATTGATTTGTTGCAAAGATCAAGTTTGGTGAACTCTGACCTGCGCTATCACATCAGGTGACTGCGTGAGACCAACAGAAGATCAAAACATGACCTCTCTGTGCAGAAATTTAAATTATGGAGCAATCACTCGCTTATTTATCATCTAATCATATTGTTTAATCCTGGCCCTTTCACAGCACCATATGACAGAATTGGCAAGCTGAACCACGGGTGTGACCACAGCTTTACTTTGCTTACTACAAATGTCTACACAGATGTATCAAAGCAAGTGGGAGGAAAAATATAATAAATTTCATTTAATTCATATAATTAAGCTATATTTCTTATTTGGAATTCAAATTATTTTATATTCAGGCTGTAAAACATTATTATAAATGCATTTGAAAATTAACTTCTAAAGTGGTCAAAGCAATTGAATTTTTATCTGTTATATCTGTTGAAGGATTCGGATTTCTGCTTTCCAATCCGTCTCATCATGGACCAACGTTTATCCTTTTCTCATCATCTTGTTTCTTATAATTTTTTTTATTAAAAATAATTATTTGATCATTTGAATGAGTATTGAACTTTGAATTGATTTTGATTAATAAATAAGTTAACACATTGCTTAATATAAGAATGTTCAGTGCATTTGCCTGTCTCTTTATACCTATTTTCAGAAGCCAGCAATCTAGGTCAGAGGTCATGGAGGCCTTGAGTGGAACTGAGGGCTGAGGACTGGAAGCAACCAACCCAAGCTCATTCTGGAAACGTAGCCCCGCGGACGTTTCTGGAGACCGCGATTTACGTGGCCGGAGGTACGTAAAGGCCGCGTTTGTTTTTTCTCGAGTGAACACTGCTGGGCAGTGTGGCGCTGCTCCGCCCCTCCTCTTCGCGCTCGCCGGCCGACGTCTCGCCTCTGAGTGGAGGGCTTTCCCGACGCAATCAGTTTGTCCGCCTAGCTCACAGCATTGCGACGGCGGAGCGGAGGCCCCGGGATCGAGTCCAGGGAACAGCAGGTTCCGGAAATCAGGTAAGACAAAACACAGAATCCGAAAAATAAGGGCGAGAACGCGGTGGGATCCAAAAACTCGGTCGAAATCGAAGACGAGGGCTTTTGCTTTTGCTTTTTTTTGTTTTTTTTCCAATCTGGCAGCTTTTCGCGCGAGAACGGCGCGGGCGCGAACACCGCGGGCGCGAACGCCGCGCGCTCCCGAGAGGCGCCCGCCCGAGACGCGAAAAAGCGTGCACAGCGGCCTCTTGCGGATTCGCAAAAATAAAAAAAACGCTCGAATACGTACCTCCCGGGACGTAAATCGCAGTCCGCAGAAACGTCCGCGGGTCTACGTTTCCACAATGAGCCCGGGATGGAAACAACTGTTTCTATTGTTATTTCTATGGGTTAATATTGTCTAAAATGTCTAAAGTGATTTTGCTATTTTTACGGTGAATTATTTTAAAGTGATTCTATTTTTTATTCAAGATAGACTTTGTGTAGTAAGAATATAACTGCCTGAATGTAGATTATACCAGTTTTTAACCAGTCTCGATAAAGACGGCTGACGGTACACTCAGCCTTGGATAAGAAACAGATTATACTTTGTGTGTGTGTGTTCTATTTGATTGTTGACCCATTTCACAGGTCTGGAGTCAGCTCTAATCAGTCTAAGGGATGTCTGACGTTTATGCTTAAGATATTGTTCAGAATATACGCACAAACCCCACGTGGAAATGTTCCTAGTTTATCTGTGTTTTAACCAATCAGGCTAGAACACCTGTATGTATGACGCAGTTAATGACAATATGTGAGAGTATAATTGTTATTGATTGGTGATTGTAAGCAGAGCGGCCTAGGAACTCATTGCGAGTGTTGAAGCTGGCTTCTGCGGATGAAACTGCAAACTGTCTTCAGTAAACTTGATTTATTTATTTAAATCTCTGACTACGGCTCTTCTTCATCTACCAGACTGGTCATTCTTTGGGTCAAACTGTAAACCATCCCTACACTGTGTTTTGGAGGGCATTTATATCTGCCAATATGATGATCAGATCTTCAGAAAAAAATGCAAGAAGTGACCAGCTGTAAACAGCCTCTAAAGAACACTAGCCCTCCATGACCAAGTTTGGGCACGCCTGCACTAGATGCTTGGGTGCATATTACATTATACTACATAGCGTATAAGTATATAGTTTATAGTCCGCCACCTGGGACACAACTATTGTCTGGCTTCATCAATGAACAATCTTTAAACATTAACCAAATAAACAGCAAAACATATGTTGATCTTGTCATAAAAATGGACCATTGGCTTGGAAGCTTTGCTGTGCATTATTTAAATTGAATGAAATTAATTAGAAAATAGAAATTAAATAGAAAATTGTGCAGGGTGAACTTGGCATTAGAGTAGCGGCCATAATAAGAGTACAATCAAAACCACCTGGTAATGTTGTTATGGTTATTTGGGATAGTTCTGTGTTGCCTTCAAATTAGTGTATACAATCAAATTTGCAGACCCCTCAGTAATTATTTCAGTGAAACATAAGCTTAATAAAAATTTAAATAAGTACATTTATTTGGAGTTATTTCCTTTCCCAAGTACATGTTTCTCCTTGTCATTTACTGTTCTCACTACATTGCAAATATGTAGTGAACATGAACTGGCTATTAGTAAAAAAAAGAGAGACAAACCTCTTCCATCACTTCCTGTTTTTGAGCTCTCATCCTCTGTGTGATCTCCTCTGGCTGAATCACAATCTCCATCCACTGATGTCCCATCACCTTCATCACCACAGATGTGAAATTCTTTGTGTTCTTCCTTGAGGATCTTCTCTATCTTTATAAACAATTCAGTGTGAGATTTTGGGTTTGTATCAAACCGAAGATGTCTTCTTTCACAGTCCTTTATTACATTTTGAACAGGACTATTGCTTGTAAATACATTGGGTATATATCTGCGTGGCTCTTCATCAGTGGTCAGCACTATAGTGTGTTTGATGGCCTTCTGACTGAAGAGACTCAGTATATATTTCACTCTGTCTCTGTCCTGCTCAGTGAAGTCATTATACTGCAGTACAAGTATGATCACATGAGGGCCTGGAGCACACTGAGACACACACTCTCTCACTGTCTGTATGACCTGCAGCTGATTGAGATGTGTCTGAAGCAGATGAGGAAAGTGGAAGACTCTGATGTTTCTCTCCTGTCCACTGAATCTGGTCTGCTTGACATAAAATGAAGCTCCACTGTCAAACACTGCTGCTGGTCCACTCTTGATAAAGTTTTCCACTCGGCTGTTTTCTGATGCATTCTTGCCTATCAGAACAATCCTCAGATCACACACTGAAAAACAGCACACACACAAACAAACACTTCTAATGGGGCACTTTCCATATGCATGAAGATTTTAAAGAATATGTTCTTTATTACTAAACACAACCCTCAAAAACAATCTTACAGTCTTATAAAACAACAACTTGAATGTAAAAATCATAGGACCAGACAGAATTTGTGGACTTTGTGTTAATTCTGCACACAATTTTGTGCAAATCTGCATTTTGCGTTTTTCTCTATGGGCCGCTTCTAATTTGGCCCGAGTTCTTTTAGCTGCGAAAGGTCTGCATTCGGTACAGTTGTGTGTATTTGATTTTGACCTGTATTTGTATTATCACAAATGGGCCACTGTCAGAACAAAAAAGCCAAAACAATTAGATTTGGCAGTGGATTGGGATTGGTGTCAGTTGTTTGATTAAGCATGCTCCCTGAAGATTCACAGACTAAAAATCTGTTCTACTAAGGTTAAAATGAAAATTTTTACTTGTATTTAAAAATGTTTGATAATAGCAGTTACCTAAAACCTCTGAAATGGTGTACACATCTAATCATTTACACCTATTTGTTAGCCTGTGATGATGAGTTTTATTATGTGTAAGTCTAGGTTTTTGGTTGCTTATGGCAAAACTTGACAGTTTGTGTTTTCATGGCTAATATATTTTAAAAAAACGCACACATGGGCACTTATGCTTAAATTTATACTGTTTTATATATACTTTTCCTCTTAATACTTCATTGTCAATAAATATTATTCATTCATTCTTTTTATTGTCGGCTTAGTTCATTTATTAATCAGAGGTCGCCACAGCAGAATGAACCACCAACTTATCCAGCATATGTTTTACACGGCAGATGCCATTTCAGCTGCAGCCCATCATTGGGAAACACTTATACACTCCTGCATTCACACTCATACATTATAGCCAATTTCTTGCTATGAGGCGATCATGCTACCCACTGCACCACCGTGATGCCGTCAATAATTATTAATTTGATAATCTTTTTTGACTCAAGATCTATTTCCATCATGTGACACACTGAATGATTAAATGAACTTAAGTGGCATCTGTCTGAGAGTGCCTGCACTCTATTTTGAACCAACCTTGATTTGCCTGATAGCGTCTGAGCACTAAAAAACACAAAACTATACGCCATTTTACAGGGAGTGGATCAGATCTGGGCCGGATCTAAATGTTTGTGTCAGTTTCCATTGTGTGTGCTGGTTTTGGGGCGAGGACCCCAAACGGGGTAGCATACAGTGGGCTAGAACATATGCAGATTATCGCCCAGAGGTGGGCCAGATAGATTCTGATATAGATTTAATCCAATGGTGCATGCTTGGGTGACGTCACTGTTACTGTTACGGTAGCCTCGCTGCGTATGTTTGGAGCGTTGCCACGTAAATTTGCAATTAACATTTTTTAAAATAAAATACCTCCACATTCGCAATGTATTTGTCTCTTCTAATCAGTGTGAACAAACCCTTAATACATTTATACAAACAAATCTACTTTATAACATTCTGTTTTTCGAGCATTCGCTTGTTGTTTGTAGCTTTAGCCTGCTAGCACCACTAGTTAGCTAAAGCTACTGACTCATTTTGAGGCAGGAACCGGCGGACGTGCACAACTTCAACCATAAGGTAAACAAAAAAACAAAACTTTCATACGGAGCTCCTTCACGAGACTTGTAAACACTCCAATGTAGTTACATTTTTGGACGCGGTGGCGCAGTACGTAGTGCTGTTGCCTCACAGCAAGATGTTCACTGGTTTGAGCCTCGGCTGGGTCAGTTGGCATTTCTGTGTGGAGTTTGCATGTTCTCCCTGTGTTGGTGTGGTTTTTCTTGTGGGTGCTTCGGTTTCCCCCACAGTCCAAACATATGCACTATAGGGGAACTGATCAACTAAATTGGCCGTAGTGTATGAGTGTGAATGAGCGCGAACGGATGTTTCCCAGTGATGGGTTGCAGCTGAAAGGGCATCCACCGTGTAAAAATGTGCTGGATAAGTTGGTGGTTCATTCCACTGTGGTGACCCCAGATTTATAAAGGGAAAGCCAAAAAGCCAAAAATGAAATGAATGAATGAAGTAAACTTTTAATGTTATCTGGTTGCACTGACTAAACCCACATTAGTGTCTACAGTACAGTCTTCATTTCACCATCAGTGATTTCATTTACTTACTGTTAGGGCGATCTTGATCTAGACTTCTCCTGTCGGCTTCTGCTATGGAGAGAACAGATGTTTGATCCATTAAACATTAAAACATTCTGACACTCTAAAGTGCAGAAGACAAAGTTCAACAACATTCTCTTTTTTTTATTTTCCTCAACTACCTTCAAATATGAAAGTTCATTTAATAATAACAAATTCATTTTATAAACGTCCTGGACTACAAAGTTAAGTCTTATATTGGACAAGTTAAATTTATTTCTCTAGCACTTTTACAATGTAGATTGTGTGGCAGCAGCTGAACACAGAAGTTCTGGTAAATTAAACTGCGTCAGTCCTGTTTTCAGAGTTGAAGTTCAGTTCAGTTCAGTGTGGTTTAATATTAACAGCTGAAAGTTCAAACACTGAAGAGCAAATACATCCAAAGTCCCAAATCAAGCAAAGTACATTTGATACCAAAGTATTAATTGATGAAGTTTCAGTACACAAGTATATTTGCAGAAATTTTCATTTGTGACAACAATCTTTGGAAAATCAAGAAAGTAAAATTTTCCATTTCTCATTATATCTCAAATAAATATACAAAGTAATGAGCACACATTTATATACCTATTTTCAGAATTAAACTGAACAACAGCATCAACAATATAAGATCTGTGCATTTTTCTGCAGACACCGATTTTCCTCAGTGACTCTTCCTGGTTGTTAATGCCACGTAACAAAGGTAAAAGCACAGTAAAATAGCCTACCAGTTAAATACTGCTTACACCACTGCTTGCTATGGGCTAATATATATATAAATATGACATAAAATAACAGAGGACATGTTTCTGCGTCTACCATACTAATTTTGTTTCTTACCTGAACTCGACGCCATTTCAGCACATTAATGTCATAGCTTAAAACCGAAATTGCAACAAAAGCGTTGAAAGGTCAGATCTGATTCGCGGAAACCTTTTAAATATTTTCTAGTATTCAAACATCTTTATCTAAGCCTCTGAGCTTGACGGTTAGTCTCGCGCGTCCGCCATGTTTGTACCCAACAAACACACAATGTTGCCTCAACGTAGCGACCTTCCTACAATGTTGTACCAACCTTGCCCTTACAAAAAAAAACTTGCAGGAATATTGTGCAGATTTCATACAGGATTTTCAGCTCATTTTCCTTTAGGAATACCTGCAGGAATTTTATGAAGGAATCAAAATGTATGCAGAGATTAATCCTGCAGGAATTAATGTATTTTCACAAATTATTTATTAAAATTATTAAAATTTGAAAAAAACAAAGCAAAAGCAAAAAAAAAAAAAAAAAAAAAAGTAGACCAAAGCAGAATCCTATTCACAGCAGGCTGCGTTTACTCCATTTTCCAAAAAAAAAAAAAAAAACTTTCCTGTAAGTGCTAGAGTTGGTGTAGGGCAGAATACAGTCTGTACAGTATAAAAACCATTACAGCTATGAAGAATCCCCATAAACAACCAATGGACCCTTTTCACAAGTCATCAGCATCCTAAACACCTTAAAGTTTTTAATATTTAGATATTTTTTAAACTTATGTACATTTATATGTATTTATGAGTAATACAATATTTACGTCATATTACCAAAAAACAAATCATCGTTTATGCGAGCAGTATATAATGAGGTGTCTATGGGGGCAGGACAGTAAATCTGACAATATTTTCTGTAGCAAATAGAATTGTAAAAAAAAAAAAAGTTGTACTTTCTCATTCACTGCGCTCGGAGTTTACCAACTACAATGATTTCTGCTGCTAAAAAACACGCAAATGTGAAAAGGGTCCATACAAGTGTGTGTTTGTGTGTGTGTGTGCGTGTACACATTATTACCTTACTTGTAACTTGTGCTCATCATTTACTTTTTTCCCTGAGTGCTGCCCTGATAAATTGTATTGGTATGTTAGGAAATTTCTTCTGTACTACGTCTGTAAATTCCCCTTTCCTGAATATCCTCCCCTTGAGAGTTTCTTTGTTCTCTAAAGAGAAATAATAATAAAGTTGAAAATACTTATTTTCAATCCTGATTAGGCATGGGCTGGTATAAGTTTCTATTGGTAGGATAACCTTGGATAAAAATATCACAATATTGTGATTACTGCTCTAAAATAAGTTATCTTTAAATATCTGAGTAAAAAAAACTAAAAATGTTATTTTAGGAAAGATTTTAAATATTTTGAAATGACAAACATGTCAGGCTAAATAATTAAAATAAATTACTGACTGCTGCTGTCGTCATTAGTTTCAAAAACACAGATTCTTTACAACACATAAAAAAACTTTATAAATAGAAATGGTATAGCAGATAATATTAGTGGTTATAAAAACGTGACTTTTTCAAACTGACATAAACCTTAAAACCAGATATTGTCCAATGCCTACTCATGATCACAAGTCTTGATGTTTGCTTTATTTTTTACCTTCAGTGTCTAGAACTGTGGCTGGTGAACTTTAACCCTCATAGGCAACATCCACAACATCCCCAGGTTCAAATTTCTTTTTCAGTAGGTTCTTTTTAGAAATAATAATGGGTAACGCTTTCTTTTACAACCCGCAAAGTACCGCGTAAGTACAGTGAAATAACGGTGTACTTTTCTGTACGTATAGTGCAAGTACAAATAACGTTTACTAGGTATAAGGGAACAAACTGTAATGCTTGGGTAATAAGGGGGTAACAACCAGATATTCAGCATGAAAAGTACCGCGTAAGTACAGTGAAATAATGGTGTACTTTTCTTTAAATTGCAAAAGAACAAACCATAATGTTTGCATAATAGGGGAGTAACAATAAGATATTTATCACGCAAAGAACCGCGTAAGTATATTACGTTTACGATGTACTTTTCTTCAAGTTTTGTATACATATAAAGAATTATGCAAGGATGGTGACAACCTATTGCTATCTGCAAATGTACTGTATATGCACCTGCGTGAGTACATTAGTACTCTTATTCAGTGCTTGGGTTTTATACGGGGTGTTTAATGAATAAAAGGTTTACAACCTGTGAAATTATGAACCCTTATTGTATACTGTATGCATTTTAAATCTGCAATTCAATATAAAATATATTTCCATACACTACTTACCTTATGTTTACTCGTCGATCTCACCAAAGCCATCAATGTCTCCATAACTCACTATCATATAACTTTGCTTGATATAGGCCTACCGTCAGGGTTCAATGTAGATTAAAACAGGCTCGCATCTTTACTGCTGTTGCACAGGGGGGCTAACTGTTGCATTTCAGTAAATGTATAGCTGATGCTTTATAGAAAAATGTAGCAATTTGGTCTTCAATCAATAAAAACTGCTGCTGTAGTTTACTCTGTTCTTAGTGTTCAAGTATACACTAGTGTGTTAAAGTTCAGCTTCTTCCCTCTTTGTTCCCTGTAGTTAAAGGGTAAATACAGTATTTGTTCCCTCCTTGTTCCCTGTTCTTACAGGGTAAATACCACATTTGAGGATTGTAAATTAAAGTGAAGCATTGTTCCTCCCTTGTTACCTGTAGAAACAGGGTAATTACCACATTTGTTCCCCCCTTGTTCCCTTTAGTTTACAATGTAAAATCTTGAAGGCAGTAATCAAGCAAAGTTATATGATAGTGAGTTATGGAGACATTGATGGCTTTGGTGAGATCGACGAGTAAACATAAGGTAAGTAGTGTATGGAAATATATTTTATATTGAATTGCAGATTTAAAATGCATACAGTATACAATAAGGGTTCATAATTTCACAGGTTGTAAACCTTTTATTCATTAAACACCCCGTATAAAACCCAAGCACTGAATAAGAGTACTAATGTACTCACGCAGGTGCATATACAGTACATTTGCAGATAGCAATAGGTTGTCACCATCCTTGCATAATTCTTTATATGTATACAAAACTTGAAGAAAAGTACATCGTAAACGTAATATACTTACGCGGTTCTTTGCGTGATGAATATTTTATTGTTACTCCCCTATTATGCAAACATTATGGTTTGTTCTTTTGCAATTTAAAGAAAAGTACACCATTATTTCACTGTACTTACGCGGTACTTTTCATGCTGAATATCTGGTTGTTACCCCCTTATTACCCAAGCATTACAGTTTGTTCCCTTATACCTAGTAAACGTTATTTGTACTTGCACTATACGTACAGAAATGTACACCTTTTTGAAGGCAAGTTCCAGTATATAACAGTTAGTTGCATCACAGGTTATCCAGAGTTTCATGCAATTTCGGGTGTTTCATTTTTAACTTTCGACTTCTGTTGTAAGTTGATACCGCATGGCGAACAGAAAGAAAATCCTCCGCATTTCGTGACTCGGTGTTCCTTTAAGTATAAGGTTCCTTTTAAGGCTACACGGTAGAATTTTAATAAGAGTATAATCTTAATCATATTAAAATCGGAGTATTGGTGTCTTATGTGAATGTACTCAGAACGTCTGGTGAAGTCGCGAGCTGTCAAAGACAGGGCATTACTCTGCCTTTCAGCATGAGCCTCCAAGTTTAGCGTGTTTCCTCATTAAACGCAATGAAAGCCAGGCCCGTGCAGAGACCGTCCAAAGGGCATGTGCAGGATACATTTTTTGAAGAGAGGGGGGGGGGGGGGGGGTTCGATCTGCAGAGTGGATGCGCGCGTACTGATCAGCTGTGTTGTCGCGCGCCTACTAAAGGTTGAGCCCTATGAGTGCACGTGCCTGATGAAAGCGTGTGCTTCGCGTTGTTGTGTCAGAATCCTTGTGAAATACAGTAATACTTCAGGACGCTTAGTTTAAGCAAATTTGATGAACGTGATCATGCGTGTTGAATCTGAGGGGAGTCGCTTCAGTTTGGAAGGCCGTTGGGGCCAAAACGTCTGCAGCGCATTGTGTGTGTGTGTCTGTGTCAGGGATGGAGTGAGCGACGTATCTGAGTAGGGGCGAGAGGGGTGTGCAATGTATTTAACGACCGGTTTGCAAGAAATTATCATTCATTTGCGGGCATTCGGGAGTCTCTGTGCACTTGCGGGATACTCCTAGTCTTAGCAACTGGATGAATATAAAGGAGGATTAAGCTAAATTGTTTCTACTCTATAACTAATGTTCTCAACTCACAGCAATAAAACTTTACAATGAGTGCAACAGTTTGTATTCAATAGTTTATTATTATAATTTTTCATTTTCCATATCTGCAATTTCTGCATTTTGGCATTTTTTTATATAATATATATTTTTTATATATATAATTTACAACTCTTCATTAATAAATTACACTATATAATGCAGTAATTTATAGAAGTACTTACTATAAATTACTAAAGTATTTTTTGAGAACACCATCAGATATTAAGTTATTGCATCTTAACATGTACTTCTCGAGGTTCAGAAATAACTCTTCTCCCTCAGTGTTCTTTCCATCAAGCAAGTTTCTCGTGTTAGCCTAATTTGGTTGGTGACGTCACTGACCATAGGTGGCAGTAACGCACCAAAAAGTTTGTTGTCAACCACCATAAAACAGGAAGAAGATTTGGATATGGATTTACTTTCATCACCCAAACACCGGCCTCACAGCTCTGTGAATGTTGGTGCCATCGCTTATTGATGCGCGATTGGTAAATGTAGCTTTGTGGACGCTACTGCGCTACTTGACTAATAAAATAGCTTTGCTACTTAAAAGCTATTTGATTTAGAAAGTAGTGACGCTACCGCCACGCAACTGAGAAATGTAGCTAAGCTAGTAGCGTCACTACTTGTAGCCCAAGACTGTATATATATATATATATATATATATATATATATATATATATATATATATATATATATATATATGTATATTAGGGATGCTCAAAATAATAGATTAACTGTTAGCCGAAAGGGTGCATTTGTCACTGATTAATGCTATCAGTTAAACGATTAAAAATATTGTTTTATATATTTTTAGTTTGACTGAGGGGCCGATTGAATGCGCCTTTGCGTTAAGAGGGGCATCTTTTGCACGCGGCTCATCCCAGAGCAGCAGTTTGTGTTGTCAAGACAACTACAGAGAACTTTTAAAGAGCTTGGTTTCCACTACATTCATTCTTCCATGGCGGGGAACAAAATGCATCCCGCCACGGCTACATTACCTATTCAAAACATTCAGTTATTGTTGTTGTTGTTTTAAATAGCGGATTATAATCGCACCAAAACGTATTAAAAGGTAAGTAGATTATAACAGCCCAAACTTTTCTGTAACTGTATAGTGCTTAGCGCTGTCTGTTTAACCCTTTGGGGTTACCTGCTGACTGACTGACTGACAGGTGCGCGATGCGTGAGGTCAGCAAACTCGACGAGGCTTTCAGTTAAGATGAACACAGTTTCTATAGTTATATTTTATTTAGAGATAAAGGTATATGGCTCTGCATATAATCACTCTATCTTGCTGGAGTTTATAGCCGTTTCGCTTTACTTCAGGACGCATTAACACCGCTCTGAAGGTCTAATCGCTGTTTTAAGTTATCCAGAGCTGTATGAATGTACAAATCATAAAATATCACAATATTATTAAATATTACAATTGTAAAAACACAGACAGCAACACTTATGCATAATCGATACCCAGCTGATTCAATCGTTTCATAAGAGGACCGGCCGTGCTTCTTCTCTTCTTTTTTTCTTGTCAACAAAAAGGCAGTGAGGTGCGTCTTGTTTTCGGCCCCTTGTTCAACTGAAAGACATACTTAACTTGCGGGACGATAACGTATAACCCGTGCCTACAGACACATTTGCCAAAGAAGCAAAATGGAAGAAGAATATTGCTGTTTGATCGAGACATGTTGATGCTAAACCAGCGTTGATGTTGACCTGGATCTGTGTAATAAACACAACAAATAGGCTTTACCTTTTATTTTACAGCTTATAAAGCATGTATGCACATTAATGCAATATCATATTTAAACAACAAAACTGTTTACAAAAAGTCTACATATGCGATTTTTATTTGACGGAAGAAAAAAACATATGATTGGAAAAAAACAGCCTATGTCAGTTATTAAAAATAATCAGTCAGTGTTTTAGATTTGTAATATAAATTAATTATTTAGGTGGAAAATAATTTAGGGCAGTCCTATTTATTTTATTCATTTTATTTAGTTTATTCTGCTCTTCTGTGCTAAACACTGCAGGTGTGTGAAAATGTTCTGTTGTATTGTTCTATTATTAATTTGCTTGCATGTTAAAATAAATCAGTATATATATATATATAGATATATATATATATATATATATATATATATATATATATATATATATATATATATATATATATATAACACACACACACACACACACACACACACACACACACACACACACACACACACATTTATCTGATGGCTACAGCTGACTGTATCCATGACAACAGTTTTACCTTAATGTACTTGATAGCAGGTAGTTTGCTGTCCGGCCGGCGATCAAAATGATTTCTTGAGGTAACAAATAACTATATTAGCATCAATTATAAGCAGTGAAAATACAAAATAAAATGCTGTTTATGTTAACAATGATAAAAAACATAACTTCATATAGTCATTTTTTAAAATTAAGTTTTGATATGATGGGCAGTAGTATGCCTGGGTATATTACGTTAGCAATATACTAGTTTTGTTAATGTAATCTCGACTTTAAAAATAAAATAAGCATTTTTTTAGGTGTTACAAAGCAATTTACTGATTTAACATTAAAACAGAGAAGTTATTAGAGCACTTTAACGATAAAATAACTTAAGAAAAGTACTTTACCTTTAGAAGACGGTTGGTGAGAGTTGACTGATGTGCATTCGAGTCGGCGACGTGAAGCGAGTCATCTCAATAATCGAATCTTTTCTCTGAATGATTCATTTTAATGGAGTTTATAATGTAAACTACACTGTTACGCCAGTAGGTGGCGAAAACGAGCGTATTTTTAAGTGCGGAAGAGTATGAACCTGTAAAGCACATATTCATTAAAACACACGTTTTCTACAAACAAATAATTAATTTTCTAAAGAAAAAAGTCTGTTTATAAAGCATGTTTGTTTTAATGTGTCTACGTAAGTCCATTTTGTCAAATAATACGCACACATATATTTTAGTAGTAGTCATTATTAACTTAAAATATTGTAATTATATTATATGTATATAATATGTATAAAATAGACCTATACATTATTGGCAGCAATGTATTATCTAATTTCAGTTTTGCATTTATATCTTATTTTATTTTAAATGTTTAACAAATGTTTATAATAATTTACTAATTAAATTTACTCTAACATTGCAGAAAACACATTATGTTTACCAATCCCACTAACAATAACCCTGACCTGCTTCTTTTTAAAGAATAAAAATGGAGTAAAAAGTGTACTTAAATGAAGAGGCACCAGTTCCAGCTGCAACAAAAAGGCAATGGACACAGAATAAAATAGGTTGCTTAGGTCAAAATGAAAGAGAATTGGGGATAACAGCAACAAACATTTAAAAAGAAAGAGGGATACACTCCGCTGAACTCATAAAATGCACAGACAACAGGTCTTGAAGTTTTTTTTTTTTATTTGCATCCAACCAAACAGATGGGAGTTGAATTAAAATAGATAGCTGGATTGACATTTTTAATAAATGAAAAAAAAGTATAGAAATGAAACATAAAAGTGCACAGCTTGTTTGTTTGCATAAATGCATAATTTCAATGGTTTAGAGTAATGGTTGATTTTTATAATGTTTTTTTTTTTTAATTTTTGATTTTTGTTGTATTGTTTATCTGTTAGAACTCATATTGTATTGCTACCAACAACAAGTGACAGAATTTCTTTATTTCATTCAAATTACAACAAATAACTCCTGCAAGTCCTCCAGGAATTATAAAATCCTGCAGGATGTGTCACTTGCTTGGATCCATTGTAAAACCTGTAGGAAATTCCTGCACATATTGTCAATATGTCCTACAGCAGCTATCCTGCAGGGAAAAATAATAATCCTTCAGGATTCCTGTAAAAAGTCTTGCTTGATTCTTAAACCTGTAAGAATTGCCTGCACATAGTGTCCTACGTTCCTACATCCATTTCCTGCAGAAAAAAATTTAAATCCTGCAGGATTCCTGTTGGCTATTTTCGTAAGAGAGCTAATTCATTTTTTATTGTTAGAATGTAAATTTTTTTTTGCAGAAATCACTTAATTATATAAAGAAATTCACATATTTATATATCAAAAGTAAAACTATAACATTAAAGACTAAATCGCGTCACATTGGGATCGACAACGAATGTGTAGTGTACGTGCGCGCCCCCGTAGTTGTGAGGAGAATCAGAGCCTGTGACGCACAGTATTTACCGCTTTACCGGAGTTTCGACAGAGATACAAAAAAATGAAACTCGTTTTACACAGTTTTACACGGACACACAGAGAATCTGGAAGCAAATGATTTGATTTACGACTGAAATACTCGGGAATACACATCAGGAAACTAGGAAGCTGCTCGTTTTGGCGGTAACGTCCTCTCAGGATCAGTTTGATGCTCGGTGGCTTCCTGAAACCCTCAGGTGAGATTAATTAAGGTTTTACGTAATGTAATAATCAATTTAACGTAAAAATAGTACATAATTCAAAGGAAAACAGGGCTCGACAATAAGGACTGCCCGATGGCCCGGGGGCCAGTGCTGCCTTTTTGCCTGCCAGATCGAGCCAGAGCTGCATGCTGCGACTGTCTGTCAATTGTGTGCAAAAACAATCTTACAGTGCTTTAACACATAGATGTTTGTTTCGGAATCTGTCTCGTTCCCCCCGTTAGCGCGGTTTGTTTGGCATTTATCCAGCAGTTGCGCTCAGCGCTCGCATCAGCGCCCGCATCCGCGCCTGCGCAAAATCAATCAGTCCGAGATCGCCTGAATGAGACTGTCTCTGTCCTATTGAGCGGATCGATTGTAGTGAGAAAACAAAACAATGCAAAGAAATAACGACCCAGGCTATGTCACAATGTATTATTATTGTGTAATAGCCATATATACGGCTACAGTGAGAGTAAAAAGTATTTGATCCTTTGCTGCTTTTGTTGGTTTGCCCACTAATAAAGACCTGATCATTCTGTACTTTTAATGGTAGATGTATTCTAACATGGAGAGACAGAATATCAAAAAGAAAATCCAGAAAATAACTTTAAAGAATATATATTAATTGATTTGTATTTCATTGAGGGAAATAAGTATTTGATCCCCTAGTATGCATTAGGAGTTCTGGCTTTAACAGACCAGTTAGACACTCCCAATCAACTTGTTACCTGAATTGCAGACACCTGTTCTAACTAAACACCTGTGTGAAAGACGCGTGTTCACAGAATCAGACAATCAGACAGATTCCAAACTCTCCAACATGGTTAAGACCAAAGAACTCTCTCAGGACCCTTAGAAACAGGATTGTTGACCTGCACAAATCTGGAACGGGCTACAAAAACATCAGCAAGATGCTGGGTATTAAAGTAACAACCATTGGTGCAATTGTGAGAAAGTTTAAGAAGTATAACCTGACCATCAATAGACCTCGGTCTGGTGCTCCACAAAAGATTTCACCTCGTGGGGTGGCAATGATCATGAGAACTGTGAGAAATCGGCCTGCAACCACACAGCAGGAGTTAGTGAATGACCTCAAGGCAGCTGGGACCACAGTCACCAGGAAAACAATTGGCAACACTTTGCGCCGCAATGGATTAAAATCCTGCAGTGCCCGAAAGGTACCCCTGCTTAAGAAGGCACATGTGAAGGCCCGCCTAAAGTATGCCAATGATCACCTCAAAGATGTGCGAAGTGATTGGGAGAAGGTGATCTGCAAAGAAGAGTGGGCCAAAATTTCCCCTGATATGTGTGCTAACCTTGTGGTTAAGTACAACAAACGTCTGTCCGCTGTGCTTGCAAACAAAGGCTGTGCCACCAAGTATTAGGTGCTTTTGGCTAAAGGGATCAAATACTTATTTCCCCTTAATGAAATACAAATGAATTAAAATATTTTCTTTAAAGTTATTTTCTGGATTTTCTTTTTGATATTCTGTCTCTCCATGTTAGAACACATCTACCATTAAAAGTACAGAATGATCATGTCTTTATTAGTGGGCAAACCAACAAAAGGGATCAAATACTTTTTACTCTCACTGTATATGAAGAGAGAATGATGAGCAGGGCGAGATGTCATTCTTACCGGTAAATGCGAAAGTGAAAGCATGCTGAAATATTACCGAGAGCTGTTTATCCAGCCTGATCTCGGTTTATCCGTTAGGAAAATTGACCGAAGTTAATATCTGATCATTTTTCCTTATTTTAATCATATAATATGTTGTGTTAGGCCAGTTGTTTTGTTCATTTCCACTCTGACAGCTCAAAAGACAGATCAACATTGATCTTCGCGATCTGATGAAGTCTCGGTTCATCTGCTATGTCTCTCTATAATGTAAGCCTAAAATGCAGAATTCTAGCCAACGTTTCTTTAATAGATTGATTAATTCAATCGATAGATTGTTACAAAACCTGACAAGTGAAATGAGGCTCTGTATGAGAAAGTCTGACCTCTCTGATTTGTATTTGGTGATGATGTCTGTGGGTTGTTAAAATTAAAGTGCACATTTTCGCTTATAAAGTATTCTATACACAACTGGTCAAAAGTTTGGGGTAAGTATGATTGTTAAATATGTTAAAACAAGCTTCTTCTGCTCACCAAGGCTGCAATCATTTCATCATAAATACAAATTGTGAAATGTTGCACTATAAAATAACTGTTCAAAAGTACTTTAATTTAATTTATTCCAGTGATTATAAAGATGAAATTTCAGCTTCATTACTCCAGTCACATGATCCTTCAGAAATCACTAATATTAATTATTATTATATTTATTAATGGTAATAGTAATAAAATCAATAATGTCTGGAGTAATAATTTTATTTGAAACTACATACAATAACAAAGTAGTTATTTAAAATGTTGATGAATATTTAACAATTTAACATTTTTTACATTTAATAAATATAGCCTTGATGAACTGAATAATTTTCCTTAAAAAACATTTCAAAAATTACTGTAAATATATATACACTTGAAGTCAGATTTATTAGCCCCACTTTGTTGTTTTTTTTCTTCTTTTTAAAATATTTCCTAAGTTATGTTTAACAGAGCAAGGAAATAATAATAATAATTCATTTTATTTATAAATGGCGCCTTTCTGGACACCCAAGGTCACCTTACAGTAAGCATCATCAGACATGCTAAACAACTTAAACATTACTAAAAACAATCAATGACCAAACAAGTTAAAACGCAATAGCGAAAAAGAACATAATAAAAACATGATAAAAAATTGTTAAGTAAAAGCCTGCTTAAAAAGATGGGTTTTTAGACGTGATTTAAAATTGTGAAGACTATCACTGCTCCTAAGGTCTAATGGAAGTGAGTTCCATAGCCGAGGAGCCATAGAGCTAAAAGATCTGTCTCCCATTGTGCTCAGTCGAGTGCGAGGTGGTGCCAGAGTGAAGTTGTTAGCTGACCTAAGGGTACGAGAAGGGGTGTAGATATGGAGAAGTTCAGTGAGATATTGAGGAGCGAGATTATGGAGTGCCTTGAAAGTTAGAAGTAATATTTTAAAATCAATTCGATATTTTACTGGAAGCCAATGAAGCTGATAGAGGAGTGGTGTGACGTGCTCGTGAGATGGGGTCCTAGAGATGACACGAGCTGCATGGTTCTGAACCAGTTGGAGTTTATGGAGAAGTTTGGAAGGAAGTCCAGAAAGAAGTGCATTACAGTAGTCAAGACGTGAAGTAACTAATGCGTGGATGAGAATTGCTGTGTTATTAGTTGTGAGAGAAGGGCAAAGGACTTTCTCTGAAGAAAGTCTTATTTGTTTTATTTTGGCTAAAATGAAAGCAGTTTTTAATTTTTTATGAATTATTTTAAGGTCAAATTTATTAGCCCCTTAAGCTAATTGTTTTTCAGACTGTCTACAGAATAAACCATCATTATACAATAACTTGCCTAATTACCATAGCCTGTCTAGTTAACCTAATTAACCTCGTTAAGCCTTTCACACACACACACACACACACACACACACACACACACACACACACACACACACACACACAGTCAAATAGCTATTAGCTTCTTTTTTTTTAGGTGGGGCCAGTGAAAATTTTGGCCGGGCAAGTAAAAATCAGAACCACTGGCCCGATCAGGCCAGTAGAAAAAATCCTTAGCGTTGAACCCTGGAAAAGTCTGGGCATTTTGTCAGAATATACCAGCGAGCTGCTATTCTTTTTTAAATTTATTGATATTATTAGGCTAACCGTGCATTAATGGTTACGGATGTCAATTAGACACTTAACGTTAGACACTTAAGATGATGCTGTGTATAACTATTATTAATATTGTGCTTTTGGCTTTGTAGTGTTCATGTACAAGCAGGTTATTTTGTGAAGAACACCTTTTCAAACAAAATGATAACAGATCAGTATGTAACTATTGTAAATGTTTTGTAAAAAAAAAAAATTATTACTGTTTAGAATCTTGTTGAAAGAGGAACACAATTTTCATGAATGAATCACTGTATTTATTTATTTGTGTTGTAGTCACCAGAAAGTACATAGACATTCCGAAATCTTCAGGTTAATATTCTCTTACAGATTTATAAATGTAAACACCCTAAGTAACTAGCATAAATTGAATAAAAGAGCAATTCCATGCAAATGTCAACCCTGCCATAAAAAAGATTGTTTTTACTAAAATATGGAAACCGTTTATACGCTTTTTGTGTAGGCTTGTATTTTACAGTACTTTAGAAACACTCAAAAATGTCTCAATGTCTCTGTCAATGTTTTCAAACTATAATATTTGATTCACTAAAGTGACGCAAATGACAATTTTACATGTCACATCCAAAATGACACTTTTTCCTCATAAATGCAAAAATGTCATGTAAAATAAAGTCAACAATTTTTGTTCTATGAGACATTTTTTATACTGTTGATGACCATTATTTCTGTTGGCTTGTGCAGTTTAATTCACAGAATTTCTACAAAGTATGTTATATGCTGCAAACTCACATCCATAACGCATGTTTATTTCCCTTATTTAAAGTACAAATGTGTTTACAGATTGATTATGTGCTAATCCCATAACTCTGTGGTTCCCCTTCGGTAGGGGAACGGAAATGCTATAGGTGGATTTGATCTAAAAAATCCAAATATGTGAGGATTCGGTTCAGAAGCCGCTTGTCTGAAAGAGTATAGAATGGGCCAATGAATTGGCAGCGTAAGCTTGCGCAGGTGTGCTTCATTGCCAATTATCCCAGCATATAAGCACACGTGGAGCGAGCAAATGCCATCCTTTTAAACTGAAAAGACTTTTCTGATCGAGTTTATGAGGGTTCCTCTTGCTGCTACAGCGACTTCCGAGCGAACGGGTGTCTCCCGGTCCAGAGTGAGTCTACGCGGCGTCGGACGGTCTAGCTAGGATTCTTCCTTGCCTGACGTTTCTTTGGGTCCGGTCCTCCAGAGCGGTGCGTATAGTTGCAACTCTCCTAAAAGAGCAACACAGTCGAGCAGCACGTCCTTTTCAGGACGGCGCTCCGACTGTGTGTTTCTAGTTGCGGGGGTTTCCTGGCTCCGGATGATGGACACGATCACTGCATTGCATGTTTGAGGGTCCAGCATGTTAATGTGGTGCTCGGGGGCGGTTCATGTCGTCATTGCGATGCCATGACCGTTGCGCAGTTGAGATTGCGGCTAACTTTCGTAAGAGAGCGAGCCACCCGAGTTGCCTCCTGCTCTGCAGCGGGCGCTCGGGCAGATCTGAGGGTCTCAGCGGGAGATAATCCGCCGCCTAAGGGCTCGCGGACCTCCCACTCCTCCAAGCGCTCCATCCAAGCTTCGGGTACTGGGAGTGATCCGTCTAAGTGATCCGATCAGATGTCCTCCGCGGCATCGGAGGGTGGGCTTTCACTGTCCGACAATGATCCAGACCCACTCGCCCCCTCTGGGCAAGCGAGGGCCGTCAAAAGGGATCCTGAAGCGGACATGTTAGCCGTGCTTTCCCGTGCTGCTTCGGCCGTGGGGTTGGAGATGGTTTATCCCCCAGTTCCGTGGCCGAACTGACTAGATGGATGTTACGTTGAGGACCAGAAAGCAAAGCCTTCGAAGCCTCTCGTCCCCTTCTTCCCGGAGGTGCACAGTAGGCTCACGCAGTCTTAGAGGGCACCTTTCTCTGCCCGCGCTGCGTGTCCCTCCGCCCTCACCACCCTTGACGGTGGAGCTGCCAGGGGCTATGAGGCGATCCCGCCGGTGGAGCACGCCATCGCTGTCAATCTTTGTCAAAACTTTGCCCCTACTTGGCGGGGTCCGCCCCGTCTCCCGTCCAAAGCCTGTAGGTTATTTGCCTCCCTCGAAGCCAGAGCTTACAAGGCTGCGGGCCAGGCTGCTTCTGCTTTGCATGCGATTGCCACCTTCCAGCGCTACCAAGCGCAGGCGCTGGCCGAGCTGCACGAGGGTGGGTCTAACCCAGGCTTGTTACACAAGCTGCGCACCGTGACCGACTATGCTCTCTGGACTACTTAGTCCGCTGCGTGTGCGCTGGGGAAGACGATGTCCACACTTGTGGTCCAGGAACGCCACCTCTGGCTAAACCTGGCTGGTATGCCGGATGTTGACAAAGTTCGCTTTTTTGACTCGCCCATATCTCAGGCTGGCCTGTTCGGCGACACCGTCGGTGAATTCACCCAGGAATTCAAGGCGGTGAGAGAGCAGTCGGATGTGATGGGCAATGTCATCTCGCCGGCAGCCCCCCCTGCCCAGGGCGCCGTTAAGTCCGGTAAACGGACCGCGAAGCGTCCCTGAGACAGGCCATCCGGAAGAGGAAATTTGCTCTTTTCCCACTGGAAAAAGAGCATATCCCAACGGTAAAAGAGCATATCCCAACGGTACTTTTCAGTGCCACCAAAATTTCAATGAAAGAGCACTTTTCCCCTTCCCCGGATGTGACAGCTCAAACCCTGCCAGTCTGGGACGTGCTGCTTCCCAACTCGCAGGGTCTACATGCTCCGCCAGTGGCTCACGGGTGCTGGGGGGACGGTCTCCTTTCCCCCAGCCCTCGAGCCCCTTCTCCAGAGTCAGGGTGCGGAGCCAGAGCGAATCGCTCTTCTCCAGCTCTTCCGCGGGACCCTCGCGCTTCCCGGATCAGCACACCTGCTCCGCGCTGCCCCACCACTGGTACGTCAGCAGTTGTAGCAATGACGCCATTAGCGAGGGCTCTGCCTGCCTGGTAAGCGCGGGCCAGCCCCTCACGGTCGCTCATACGCACAATCAGACTCAGCTATGCGATTCAGTTCGCGAAACAGCCCCCCAAGTTCACGGGGGTGTATTTCAACAGGGTCAACCCCCTGTCTGTCCCTGTCTTGTGAGAGGAGATTGCTGCCCTCCTGGCGAAGGATGCAATCGAGCCGCTCCCTCCAGCCGAGATGGAGAGCGGGTTTTACAGCCCCTACTTCATCGTACTCAAAAAGAGCGGAGGGTCACGGCCAATCCTAGATCTGCCTGTTTTGAACCACTGTCTGCACAAGCTGCCGTTCAAAATGCTTACACAGAAGCGCATCCTCCTATGCGTTCGTCCTCGGGATTGGTTTGCAGGCATAAACATTCTTCTGCGCCACCCCTTCGGCTCTTGGGCATATGCATACTCAATTATCTTGACGACTGGCTGATTTTAGCCCACTCGCGGGAGCAATTGACTATGCACAGAGACAAGGTGCTCCGGCACCTCCGCCTGTTGGGGTTGTAGGTCAACTGAGAAAAGAGCAAACTTGCCCCTCTGCAGAGGATCTCTTTTCTCCGGATGGAGCTGGACTCGTTCATTATGGCAGCGTGCCTCTCCGGAGAGCACGCTTGCCTGTTGCTGAACTGTCTGAGGGAGCTTGACAGCAAAATAGTGGTCCCACTGAAATACTTTCAGAGGCTCCTGGGGCAAATGGCATGCGCTGCGGCCGTCACACCACTCGGATTGCTCCATATGAGACCACTTCAGCACTGGCTTCAAGATCGAGTCCCAAGACGCACATGGCATGAAGGCACACGAGTCTCTGTTACTGCGCTGTGTCACCACACCCTCAGCCCTTGGAACGACCCCTCGTTCCTGCAGGCCGGTGTGCCTCTGGGACAGGCGTCCAGTCATGTTGTTGTCTCAACAGATGCTTCCAACACGGGCTGGGGAGCCGTGTGTCGCGGGCATGCAGCTGCGGGCCTATGGAAAGATGCCCAGCTGCATTGGCATATCAATCGCCTAGAGCTGTTGGCAGTGTTCCTCACTCTCCACCGCTTTTTTCCGGTGTTGGAGCAGCAACACGTGCTGGTCAGGACGGACAGTATGGCGGCGGCAACGTATATCAACTGTATGGGGGGTATGCGCTCTCGCCGCATGTCTCAGCTCGCCCGCCGTCTGCTCCTCTGGAGTCATCCGCGGCTGAAATCGCTGCTCGCCATTCACATCCCAGGTATGCTCAACCGTGCAGCCGATGTGCTCTCACGACAGCAAATTCAATCTGGAGAATGGAGACTCCACCCCGAGTCTGTCCAGCTGATATGGGTGTGATTCGGGGAGGCCCAGATCGATCTGTTTGCTTCCCCCGAGAACGCTCATTGCCAGATGTTCTTTTACCTGACCGAGGGCTCTCTCGGCACGGATGCACTGGCCCACAGCTGGCCTCGGGGCGTACGCAAGTATGCGATTTCCCCAGTGAGCCTGCTCGCGCAGTTACTGTGCAAGGTCAGGGAGGACGAGGAGCAGGTTCTGCTAGTTGTGCCCCTCTGGCCCAACCGGACCTGAATATCAGAGCTCTCCCTCCTCACGACGGCCCTCCCCTGGCGGATCCCTTTAAGAGAGGACCTACTCTCTCAGGGACAGGGCACCATCTGGCACCCTCGCCCCGATCTCTGGAACCTCCACGTGTGGTTCCTAGACGCGAGGAAGACTTGGGTAACCTACTGTCTGTGGTGGTTGATACCATCACTCAGGCTAGAGCCCCCTCCACGAGGTGCGCCTCTGCCCTGAAGTGGAGTCTACTCACTGAATGGTGTGTCTCTCGCAGAGAAGACCCCCGAACCTGCCAGATCAGTGTTGTGCTCTCTTTCCTTCAAGAGAAGCTGGAGAGCTGGAGTCACCCTCCACTCTCAAGGTTTACGTGGCTGCCATCTCCGCTCATCATGATGCGGTAGCTAGCGGCACCATGGGAAAGCACAACCTCATCATCCGGTTCCTCAGAGGTTCTAGGCGAATTAATCCAACTCGCCCCCCTCTCATGCCCTCTTGGGATCTTGCCCTCGTTCTTACGAGCCTGCGCACAGATCTTTTTGAGCCACTCGAATCCGTATCCTTAAGATTTCTGTCCCTGAAGACAGCTCTGCTGGTCGTGTTGGCCTCCATTAAGAGGGTCAGGGACCTGGAGGCTTTTTCGGTCAGTGACTCGTGCCTGGAATTCGGGCCGGATTATTCTCACGTTATCCTGAGACACCGCCCGGGTTCCTACCACTCCCTTTAGAGACCATTTAGTAACCCTGCAAGCACTGCCACCGGAGGAGGCAGACCCAGCCCTTTCCTTACTTTGTCCAGTTCGTGCTCTGTGCATCTATGTGGACCGTACTTAGTACTTTAGATCATCTGAGCAGCTCTTTGTCTGTTATGGCGGTCGGCAGCAGGGAAGTGCCGTATCCAAACAAAGATTATCCCACTGGATTGTGGTTGAGGTCAGCCGCGTCCCCCGGGAGTGCGTGCACACTCCACTCGGAGCGTTGCATCCTCTTGGGCGCGTGCACGCGGCGCCTCTTTAACAGACATCTGTAGAGCTGCGGGCTGGGCGACACCTAACACATTTGCTAGGTTTTACAATCTGCGAGTGGAGCCAGTTTCCTCAAGGGCATTAGCTAACCCTTGTTGATTGAGGAAACAACTCGGTGGGGTGTTGTAACACGCTTGCGGTGCCATTTTTCCCTAACACGGAGAGATGTGCACCTCCCTGTCTGTCTGTAAAGTTCCCCGTTAGGTGAGCCCTGCAGATTCCTCTGTGGCCCCTAGCACTGACTCAGCGGAGGTGTCACTTGCTGGCCCACTACGTTGTAGGTCTGCCCGCTGGTCAGCCTGCGTTTTTGGGTATAGGTGCCTGCTATGTGCGATCCCCACTAGGCATTCCCATATGCCTTTCCGCCACGGTTCCGTCCCCCCTCTTGGGTGGACCCGTGCCTTCCCTATCCGCTAACCACCTTCTTATGCGCACTCCCCCTTCATAGGGCTAGTCCATATGTATTGCCATTTTGTCTCTCCCATTGGGTGCGGATGGTCTCCGCAGCGTCCTCCCTATCGGGATTGCACGCTTCCCAACGTACTGTCGTACTATTCCGTAAACTTCCTTTGAAGTGGGATAAATTAGGGCCAAGGGCACGTTGGAGGACCGCGCCTCCCATGATGTGGGTGCGTCACGCTTGCTTGACTATCCTCTCATCGGGGGCGTTAGTAAGGTGCAGTCATTATGGCGTTTTCCATAGTTCTCCCATACGTGGATTTTCTAGATCAAATCCACCTATAGCATTGGAGTTTCCCAACCGAAGGGGAACGTTCGAGGTTACAGAAGTAACCCTTCGTTCCCAGAGGAGGGGAACGGAAATGCTATACTCCATCGCCATAATGACTGTCCTTTAGCTGTTTTAAAGTCTCTTCAGCTTAAAAGGATGACGTTTGCTCGCTCCAGGTGTGCTTATATGCTGGGATAATTGGCAATGAAGCACACCTGTGCAAGCTTACGCTGCCAATACTCTTTCAGACAAGCGGCTTCTGAACCGAATCCTCTTTTCTAGATCAAATCCACCTGTAGCATTTTCGTTCCCCGAGGGTTACTTCTGTAACCTCAAACGTTAGTATTTTTGGAAAATATAATCAGATGTTTCAATATAATGTCAACAATTTCTCTTTATGTGAGTTTATGTTGAGTTTTTACTGCAAATGTCACATCCATAACACTGGAATTGGTCAAAAACCTTAATTTTAATGAAGGTTTAATTCCAGTCTCCAGAGCTTTATATTTACCTAATCTGAACAGAAACACAAACAGTGCTATTATACCCAAGCCAATGAAAATTACTGCTACACTGTCTTAGGTCAATAAAAACCTTAAAATGAAGACAAAAATGTAGGTTATCTCTTATTTGTGAAGTCAAAACACTTGATTATATAATGTTAATGCAAACATGAAGTGAACAATGGATTTACCTTGTAAATCATTTTGTTCTGACATTGGCCACATTGTAGTTGCTGTATGTATGTTAAATATATTGCAGTTTACAATCTTTAAAAGTGACAGGGTTAACAAACATTAATGAATCTGTTTACTTCAACTATAACTGCATATTTTGCATATAAACCTTGTTGTTTTGCATATAAACTTTAACCCAGGTTTTGGGTTTGTCCATATTTTCCCAAATTTGTCTTGAAACAACACACCATTTTATTTTTTTGGTTATATGTATTGTACGGAAAATAATAGATTATATGGAATAAATGATTAAATAGTTGCAATGTAGACTGTATGATTTTATGATTACATTTATTTAAATGAAATATGATTAAATGATTATGAACAAATTAGGTTTCTTTACTTAATCAAAAGAAACATGAAGAATTGTTCAGTGATGTTATATGAACTCAGAATGTGTATACAATTGTGTATATGGGCAATATCACACGAGTAGTACTGCGATGTGGCTGTATATCGGTACAGGCGGGAGGTATGCATTGCCTTAGTCAGGGCTCGAAATTTTTTCTTGGTAGCACCGGTGCTCCTAACTACAAAATTTTAGGCGCACCAGACAAAATTTTGTTGTACGGTCGCACCCAGCAAAAATGATGAGCAGCTTTACATGTTTTAAATTAAAAGATTCTATTATAAATTAACACTCTAATCACAAATAACAAATAAACAAAACTCAGCATGTGCTCACTGGCCCTGCACACACTGCTTGACATGAATGAGATGAACTGAATTAACAATTATAACTGAAGTGTGTTCTAAGGGCTAACTGTCAGTCAGGGCAAGCTAAACTGTCAGTCTAGGCAGAGGACGATCACGCCTCCCTCAACCCGGAAGTGAAAATGATAGTGACCAGTTATCAAAGTGAAGAGGGACGCGGGTGGTACGGGGGGGGGTGTTGCGGACGCCGCCCTCTCAATTCTGCCGCCCTAGGTCGCTTCTATGGACGTGCCAGCCCTGCTAACGGGTGCTGTCTGATATTGCACAGATGATATTGACATGTAACTTATTATTTGCATACGTCATCTTAATAGCAATAACATTTTTTTTCATTAGCTATTAGTTTCATTTCAGTGAGTGCATGCTCTTTAGCGATGGTGAACGCAGTGTCAGTGGCACGATTGACAGCATTGTGATGATTAAATGAAGGATTAAATAACATTAGAACATCTCCTGCTTAATGTGTAGATTTAGTGGCAAATACTGTTACTCGAAAACTCCCTCCCACTGGCTTTACGGTGAATGCTTTAGTCATTTTCATAACGGACTTTACTTTTACTTGGTTAAAGCTACCTGTATGCGTGACCTCTTTTTTATTCAATTATATAATCAAAAGTGGTGGGGACCTTTCCCATCTGTACCAGACATACATTTTTTTTCTGGAGAGACTTAGAAGGAAATATTTTGAAATGTGAATCTTTTAAAAATGGTAGAATTCTTATCAAGCGCAAACCTATCTTATGTATTTATTGCTGTTGATATCTTTATTTTTATATATATTTTTATAATTATAGAAAATTTATATTTATAAAATGTTAATTTAGTCTGGTTTTTGCCATGAAATAGTCAGCTGATAAGGCAATACATTCAATACTCTCTCTACCATCACCACTTAATAATAAAACAAATAATGTTACTGAAAAGAGCAAATGTAGGTAAACAGAAATGTAGATGTAGTATAAAGAGATGAAGCTATATTTAAATCAAATCCAGAAGGACCGGACATTTAAACACGCACAAAATGCACGGTAATGATCGTGCAATTGTTCTGATCAGCGGGAACGATTCCAAGAAACAACAGCATGCAGATGAGTGTAAGGGTCCAGTATTCAAAATGCATCCCAGTTTTTTATCAAAAACAAAGGAAGAATTAGGGAAAAATGCAAGATACTTTCGAGCCATTTAGGCTCAGATAATGCATGATGTCTGTTTTAAATAAAATATTGATTATACGCCGCATTCAAATGATAAAATTCCCTTCTATTCCCATAGTTTAGACTCTTCCGGACAAAATGAGCCATCCCCCGTCTTTATCCTTCAATCGCAGCTCCTGTTACAAGTCAAAAAGGACACCAACTCTTGGCTGGAGGAGTTAATCTTCGCACCTCGTGTTTACGCTAAATAATGCCTGCCAATGCCTAGCCAGCAAAGTTTTGATGGAAGAAATGAAGTAGCCAATCAACTGACCTTTACATTGATACACAGGCCTTTTAGTTTTAAAACGCATACATTTTGCTATGGTTATGCCTTTCGTCAGGCCCGGCGCTACGGGGGGGGCAAAGGGTGGCATTGCCCCCTCAGACAGAGTTTGTGCCCCCCCAGTTTTTATAAAGGATTGTTCACTCAAACTGAAAATTCTTTCTGTCATTAATTATTAACACTCCCGTCCTTCCAACCTTCAGAACACACATTTAAATATTTTAAAATATATGACATAGCAATTAAATTATGAAAATGGTGAGATTAAAGCTAGTCCCATAGTCCAGAGATCCGGTCCCCGCGTCAGGTCTGGTGCGCCCGTAAATAGCCTTTAAAACGCGCACACGGCGATGGAGGCGCACTCAACTCACAAGGGAGAAAATGGGTGACATGATAGGAGCAGCTTAATTCATTACATGTTTTGGTTAACTAATTATTTAAACACAACTCTCTTGAGCTCTAAAAGGAAAAAACACATAAGAAATTTGCTGTTAAATTAATTTTAGCAGAGACGCAACTGCCAGTCATTTATTAGTTATTCGGGAAGATGTAGCCTAATAAAAATGTTTTAATAAAAATAAATAGTTCACTGCACAGTCCCACAGTAGGCTACACTATAAATAATATTTTAATTTATTTATTAATATTATTATTAATATTATTACAATTAAGCTAAAATTGACAAAACGCAGAACCCTTTGAATGTTTGCTTTCATTTTGCTGAAAAGTGCACTTTTACAGTTGCGTAGAGAAACATCCCATTATGCAACTGCAGTCAAGGTATAACACATAATAAATGCATTTTGCGTTTAAAGATGATCCGCCTGCGAAGTCAAGTTTGCAGTGTTATAAATGGAATAGGTATAGTGCTTAAGTGGATTTACCGCGGATCAACCGAGAAATCTCGTGCGCTGCAGGTAGGCAGGATGATAATCTTTTAAAATATGTAACTTAGGCTATACTGCTATTTGCTCATGCAAAATTAAACAACATAAAATATATTGTAGATCTGTTGTAAGAGCTAAAATACAACATATCGAGTTTGTTTTGACTTAGCTCATGGCCCTAAAATGAAAATAACCTGAAAACAAGCTATTAAAAAAGGCCTAATTAATAAAATAATTAATAAATAAAATGACGGGTAGGCCTAGAAACTATGGTACATATGGTTTATGATGGTTTACAATATCACGAAAAAAGCACATTTATAATAGCCTTAGACAAATCTTTGTTTTTACATTTAAAATGATGAAAAAAAAGTTATATAGCATATAAAAATTTAACCAATTTTCACGGTAATAACTGTGAATTTTTGTATCTTTTTTAGGTATTTTTCTGGCTACACTAATGCCTTAAAATGTAACTAAGTAATTGTTTTGAATGACATTAGATTGTCACATTTAGCTTTTCCCCAACACTGATGTTGGTTGTGAAGCGTGATGACTCGGTTAAGCTGATTTCACTATATTTATTTACCGGTTAAATGAATTGTCTGATCGTGGGTCAGCTTGCATGTGTGGGCATAATTTGACATCTTTACCTAAAACTTTAAACATTCATAGGGCTGTTATTTGAAATAAAACGGAAATAAGGAGAATAACATATGATTTAAAGCACTCGTTTGGCACTGAAGCCATCATCCGTCTGCATTAAGCGGTATGCATTACCATCGTTAATAAAATTCGTAATAGCGAAACTGCGTATTGTTATTACTATTAAAACGTAGCCTATATTACTGCCTTAGGTCAGTAACTTAGGCAGTAATGCAAAGTAATAATAAATGCGAATAAATAGCCTAAATGAAAGAAACAAGAGACCAAAATCAGTCACCAGGTCTAGTGCCCCCCTATGGATTTAAAGTGTTTTGACTTCCTGGCGCCGGGCCTGCCTTTCGTCCACACTACGCTGGAGTTTTCGAGTCCCGAACACAGTGCTTCTTGAAGCGCTGAAGAAGCCGTTTTCATTGTAAAACGCTGCTGCTCCATGTCAGTATGGATGGGGGAAACGAAGACATCTGAAAATGGAGGCGTGGCTGCAGACGTTCGCTTCTCTGATTGGGGCTTTTATATTAAGTAGCCTACACACAGTTCAGTCCTGCATCCTCTTCTTGTAAGTTAAGACTTCGCAAGTTTGATAAGGAAAGCAAACTCTCGAGGACATGTCAGGTAAATTTTCAAAGGGAACAGTGTACTTTAAAACCTCATTCGCATCAGCCTGGCTATACGCTGTTTGACTTTCTTTACAATAAAATGAAAATATGATATGAGGAACTGCCTATTTAAATTTTGATATTAACAACTTAACAGAGACCAGAAATATTGAGGCGCCGTGCTGCATATTTATAGCAGTCAGAGCGTCATCTTCACTCTGTGGATATTTATAATAAAACAGAGCCTATAACAACACTGCCTCCTTTCATTCTCATTGAAAACATGGAACATACCCTTTCGTTTGCTAAAAGTATAACGTATAATAAGTTTACAGATTATAGGAAATGAATGCTAGCAATCAGTCAATTGTGCAGAATCAGTGTATGCGATTACATTAATATATTAACATAAGTTATCCTTGCGCTCAGCTAAAACATGTTACCTGAGAACAAGTAATAGATTCAGAAGACCAAAGACGGGGAATATGTCATTACATAAAGACAACAAGATGAATTAAATATCACGTTTAACAAATATAGTGAGATTAGATCCAGCGGTAGATCCTTAATAAACAGTCTGACGAGCACAGCTCTCATCGCTGTAGTGCCTGCCAGAGTCTGTGTGTGTGTGGTAACGTGGTGTGTTTTCAGTGGTGTAGTGTGGACGGAGAGTTGTTCAAAAACGCTAGGTAAAATGCCAGTGTGGATGCGGATTGTTTTCATTCTAAAACTTTGTTTTAAAACTAAAGCATATTAGTGAAAACGGGGCCTAGTTTACGTAGTTTCCGCATACAGTTTTGGATAAAACACATGTGCATTTTTTTGTGCGTATCCGCCTATGCGCACATAGCAAATGTACTACGATGAAGTGTCATTGCAGGGAGCTCCCGATCAGCGCATGGATCAGAATTCCATAGATGTTTAGTCCATCATTAATTCTGTTTATTTACTTGTGTAAAAGTGTACATTTATATTTATTCAGTTTTAAAATGAATTTCCGTAATATTATTGACTAATTTGACTAATATGAAAATGTTCATCTGATTTATGTACAATGCAGTTTGTACAGTAGGGCTCAAAATTAACCTTTTTGCTTGGTAGCACCGGTGCTCGTAACTTTAAAAATGTAGGCGCATCAGCCAAAATTTAGTCGCACACACCAATTATAAGCACCGTTACTACAAGTTTTATACAAACATATTTATAGCATTTGAAATCAACACTAATCAAACTAACAAGCAAAATATATATATATGTGTGTGTGTGTGTGTGTGTGTGTGTGTGTGTGTGTGTGTGTGTGTGTGTGTGTATATGCAAGCGTGAGGAAAATATGTCTCAACGAAATCCCGTTATCACAGGAAAATAAATTTTTATAACAGAACTGAGTGACCAAAGCATACACGGAGCGCTCACCGGCCCTGCACACACTGCTTGAATGAATCTGTTAACGGTATAACTGTGCTGTTCTCAAAAGTGCTGTCTGATATTGCACTGATGCTTTTGACATATACTGTGCCTTATTATATGCACACATGTTAATAGAAAACCGGTCTTTTTAGGAGTAGCTATATTAGTTTACTCAGTGTAAAACACCCGTTTGTGATGGTGTACGTGGTGTTACATTTGACATATAGCTTCCACTTGCACAGCAGACAGCATCTGGTGATTATATGAAGGATTAACCTGAAGCTCTCGCGCTAGATTTGCAAACAGTTACCTGAAAACTCCATCCCACAGACTTTACATAGCGGACTTGAAGCCAACGTAAGTCTTTTATCCACTCTTGGAAAAGTATAGATGGTGGATTAACATTCAGCACATGATCACTAGTAAGATGAGTCATTATGTATAACTTTAGATGTTGTGGTTTCTAAAACTAAATCTGTCAGTGTTATCTTCATTCTCATCTTCAGCGCTTTACAGTTTTTCGCGGTAGTAGCTCTCTGTCATCCGAAGCCAGAAGGCGCTGAGTGATTGACAGCTGAATTCGCGAATCCGCGAATGTGGTGAACATTAATTTATTTATTTATTAATTTATTTTTTAAATAAAAGCTTACAGAAGCTACATTTTTGGGGGTATCATCATGAAATATAGATCAAAACATAGTCAGACATTCAGCTTTATCTTTCTGGTGTTTTTATGCCTTTATCCTGATAGTCACATCCATTTATGTATTTCATTGAAACTAATCACAATTCACTTTCACCTATATTTTGCCATATTTTACATGTTCTTTACTACTTTGAGTTATTTAGACTTTTGGGTACCAAATTAGCCAATGTCTAGTTTCAAACAAAACTAAACTTGTGAACATAGACCACAGGGTTCAAGAGCTAAAGACATTTATATTTGGGTAAGTAGTTTTCCAGAAAATGCTCAAAAATGGGGCGCAGGTTAAAAGGTTAAAGGTCATTAATGTTTGACCTAGTACATTCAATTTCAAAAGGGCTAGAGATTGACAGATGGGCGCAGAGATATGAATAATCTTAATATTACAGGAGCAGATATAAAGAGTTAAAATGAACCTATGAAACGACTATGAAAGACCAGTGCCATTTATCTGGCCATTAAATTATATTTAAGAGGTTTCACATGATGTGACATGGCCATTTTTCCCTTTTAGCACATTCCTCTGCATATATGAGTGTTATCATGTCCTTCAGCTTTTGAACCTGCTGATCTACTCTCTGTGTGAACGCCTTCAGTTCTTCTTCTTGTTTTGTGGCTTCATCTTGATGTTTCTTCTTCATCTTCTCTATTTCATCATCTTGGTTTTGTTTCATTTCATCACACTCTTTTTCTTCCCTTTCTATTATTACTCTTTCTTCTCTTTCTCTTCTCCAGATCTCTTCCTCTTGGTCTCGGGTCAGATTTTCAATCATTTTCATCCATCTTCTCCTCTTCTCCTCTCGTCTCTCCCAATCCTCTCGTTTTCTACTCTCCCACTCCTTTTCCCTCTCTTTCTGCAGCTGCTCGTACTGTCTCTTTAATTCATTGATCTCTTTTACATATTTTTGAACTGTTTCTTCTCTCTCGTCCCTCTGTTTTTGTCTCTCCTCCTCTTTCATCTGTCTGTCTTTTCTCTCTCTTTCAGACTTCTGTCTCAGTTTCTCCAGCTCTTCCTCTGTTTCCCTCAGTTGTTCTTCAAATGTCTGTATAGTTTTTCTCTTCTCTTCTTCTAGTTCTCTCATCTGTCGTTTTTTGTCTTCCTCCCATTCTCTCTGTTGTCGTTCATTAACATCTCTTTCATCACTTTCAGTCTCTTTCATTTTCCTCATCCACTCTTCCCTTTCCTTTTCTTCTTGTTCTTTCCTCACTTGTTCTTCTGAATCTCTCTTTTTTATCTCCTCTTTTTTCATATTCAGTAACTCTGCTATTGTATCTTCCATAGTTTTAATTTTTTCTTGCTCTTGTTTGGATTCTTCTTCTCTCTTTCGATCTTCTTCTTCTCTTTCTTCCTGCTGTTTTTCATTCTGTTTTCTCTGGTCTTCAATCTCTCTCTCCAGCTCCTCTATTCTCTGATTATATTCCTGTCTCATCTGTTTCTCCAGATCTGCCTGTTTCTGATTCTCCTTCTCTTGTTTCTTCATTTCTGATTTCTCTTTATCCTCAAACTCTCGCCTGAGTCTTTCTGCTTTTTCTCTGATCTTTTTCTCAATCCTCACTTGTTCTTCTGTTTTTCGTTTCTTGTCTTCCAGTCTTCTTCTTCTGTTACTGATTTCCATCTCATATTTGGCTTCTAACTTTTTAAGTTCAGTTTGATTTTTTCTTTCATTTTCTCTAATAATTTCCCTTTTCCGTGAGATTTCTGCCTCCTGAAACATCTCATTAGTGAAGTATCTGCCTTGATTAGATTTCCTCACCTCTTCTATCATATTGAACAGCTCAGTAATATTTTCTTTTTTTGTGTTGTTAAAAGCCAGGATTCTGTTTCCACAATCACTGATTAGTGTCATGAGTTCAACATTTCTGCTTGCTTTCACATATTGTGCAATTGTTTGGTTTTTCAGTTTGTCTTTAGTGAAGAGAACAACAATGCGCTTTGCTGCTTCTGGCCCAAACATCTGTATTATCATGCCTAAAGTGTCTCTCGCCTCTTGACAGTTTTTTCTCAAACTCACCACAATAATGAACACATGAGGTCCTGGTGCTGACATTGAAAAACATTTCAGGATTTGTTCCTCCACTTGTTCTTTCGACATTTTCCAGTCAAAGAGTCCTGGAGTATCAACAACAGATACTGATTGACCATTGACTTCTCCAACTCCCTTCTGACAAACTCTGGTCACTGATTCTTTACTGTCTTCACTGCAAAATTGCTGTTTTCCGAGAATAGTGTTTCCTGTGGCAGACTTTCCACTTCCTGTCCTCCCAAAAATCAAGATTCTCAAACACTCTGGATCTGATGCTGAAGCTCCTTCATCTGAAAATGACAATAACAAGGTTTCAGAATGACAACAATTGATTTTTTTTAAAAATCTGTGCAAACAAAGGCTAAACTCATTCATTCATTTTCTTTTCAACACAGCGGAATGAACCACACCCAGCACCCAGAGGAAACCCAAGCTAACACAGAGAGAACATGCAAACTCCACACAGAAATGCCAACTGGCCGAGCCGAGGCTTGAACCAGCGACCTTCTTGCTGTGAGGCAAACATGCTACCCACTGCGCCACCGCGTTGCCAAGTGCTAACCTGAAACACAAAATTTTTATTATTTGTAGCTGACCATCTCCAGTCTCTTACCATGTTAAAGGAATGTAGTTTGTCTTCTCTGAAAATTTAATTTGTGTGATGATAATACTACAAAATAAATAGAAAATATTACACAATAATCAAGTAAGATTTTTGTTAACTATCAAGCTCTATTCATTTTTTTTCTGTCATAGTCATTCACTGTACGTTTTTCAGAAATAACAGATGAATTTATTTCAAGAGTTCACACTTAGCTGATGCTTGATAATAAAGTGTATTTGGCATGCTGTCCTGGGAAAAAGCTCTGAGCACAGAATATCCTCAATGCCCGGGGCTCCCTCTCGTTTGAAGGACGAGAAATGAGTTGGAGGTCAGGTGGGCCTCAAGAACTCCCCAAAATGCTTTTAGATCGTAGTAGCGGAATAACTCGACGCTGAAAAAAGAAAAGTATCGGAGTAACTCTACGCTAAAAGGGGGTAGGGAGTTAGAGGTGGGGAAGGCGGAGGAGCTGGAAGAGGGATGGTAGTGGTTGAGTAAAGAGCGGAAGCATTTAACGCTGGAAGGAAAGGATGGAGATGCAGAAGAACTCAACGCTAGCAAATAGAGAACGAGAGATGCAGAGAAACTTGACACTAGAAAAAGCAAGGAGAGTATGTATATTGGCCGGGGTGGAGGAAGGGAAGGATGTTTAGGGTCCTACAAGAGATAAGAAAGGGAGGGGGCAGTGGAGGCTTTTGCTGGAAGCGTGACTGGTGAAAGGGTGGCCGGGGAAAGGGCTTGGTGTGACTCCATGGGAGATGTGAGGGGGGGAGCCAGTTCCCTTAGCTCGTACTAAGAAAAGAAAAAGAAAGGGAGGAGTTAAAGCTAAATTAATAAAAGAAAATAGGGGAGGGTAAAAGTAGCAGGAAAACTCAATGCTGGAGAAATTGGAGGGAGAAAAAGTAGTGAGGGAAATCCAAGGCTGGAAGAAAAAGTTTGCGGAGGAACTCTAGAAATGCGAGAAAAGTAGCAGAGGAATGTGACGCTAAAAAGAGGGAAAGGAAGGAGAAATGGCAGACTTGTGCTCGTGCCCTTGTGCTCTGGATGGTGGATGTCATCTAGTGAGAGACAGCTGGGCTTCCTTGAGGTTTTATCGGCTGAGTTGGATGTATGCAGGGCCTGGATTTGGTTTTGGTTTTTGAATGGCTTTAATGAGAAGTGTGGTTTGAGAATTAGATATGACATCTGTGGGGGGATCCGTGAATTAGAAAAATGTAATCCCTCTTAAGTAGCTTCTAATGGTGCTGGCTTGTATGTTTTTGGAAACGTGTAGGAGAGATATGAATGAGGTGATGGTGAGGAGGGAAATATCAGGAAAAGGTGCTTTGTACAGTGTTTAAATGCATTCCATGCTATGGTATGACTGGAGGGTTTTGGGGGCTACTGCTTGTAAAATGAGATATTTGTAAATTTGGCGCAGGTTATGTAAATGGTGATTGGGCAATATAATTTTTGACTAAGGAGGGACAGGAGTTGGATGAGAGTCCACTTCTGCCAATAGTTGAAATTTCTGGAAAGAGAAACAAGAGAAAGAATCAGCTATTTGATTTTTACAGCCTGGAACATCTTTAACAGTCATTATGAATTTTCTTTTGGCTGATGTCCATACAAGGCATCTTAATAAGGGCAATAGCGGTGGGGAGTGGGAACGCCCTTTATTGATGCATTGTACTGTACCTTCATTGTCGCAATGTACGAGGATGCTAGAGGTGGACCATTTGTCTCCCCACAAAATGGCTGTGGTGACTACGGGGTATAATTCAAACAGAGCTGACGAGTGTTGGTTTTGGGGAATTTTGAGCAATTGGGGGTGCCATGGAGAAGCGAACCAATGCCCTTGGTAAAAATCCCCCAAAATCAACGGAGGAGGTGGCATCAGTGAATAGACTGATGTCGATTGGAGATGAAAATAGGTCGCTATTGAAAAAGAAACAGCTGTTCCATTGCTTAAGGAAGGATATCCATAAGCTGAGTTTGTCACGACTGGAATTGTTAAGAAGAATGGAGTCTTTTAAACCGTGTACTGAACTGGCGAGCTGGAAGAGGTGAGTAATTAACAAGTTGTCTTAAGGGATGATTCGCATGGCAAAATTTAAGTGCCTGATGATGAAGAGGAGTTGGCGTTTAGTGCATTCTTTTTTCTCTAAAAAAATATTTGGGGATGGTTGCTTGGAATTTATCTAGGTTAATAGCCAGAAATTTGATAGAAGTGTCACAATCGGGTCTTAAACCCTGTCTCTGGTGTGGAAACCGGTGTGTATATCAGTAAGCCACAGAGGAAGTCGTGTTAGACCCAAACACATACATTCCAAGAGGGAATCCAGAAAACAAGGATTTATTTAAAAAAAAGTAAACTTAGATTCTTCTCAAAAATGAGGTAGCAAAACAGACAATTTAGGTTCCTCTCAGACTGAGGTATACAAAATTTTCTAACAGTATAATAAACATGTAAAGAAAACTCAGAGAGGGGAGAAAACAAACAGACAATAATGCAGTCAGCAACAAGGAAAATAAAACACACTTACTAGACGTAGCTGTGAGGGAGCCGTAGGTGAAGACATGGAGGCGGATTGAATCCAAAAGCTGGAGGTTTATTAAACAAACAGCTAGCATCAAACAAAGGCAGAATCGTGATCATGAACCAGGCAATGACAAGCAAACAAAGAAGCAGTCAGAAAAGGCAAACAAGGCAGAGTCCAAAATCCAAAAACAGTAGTCAAAAGAGCAGGCGAAAAGGTCATAACACAATGGCAGAAACAGCAGTAGGAAAAACGCTTAGTAGGCAGTGAAACTGGCAATACTTCGCAATGAACACACATAAGCAGTGTGCTTATATATGGTGGCTACCAGGAAGTACCACAGATGAAGTACCCAGTCAATATTCGGGAGAGAGCTCCCTCTGGTGGGCGGATGAATGGTAAGCTGCCATAATTGTTACAGTAGCTCAGGAGATCAAGGGAAACGCAAGGCAAGTTAACCAGAGATGACTCAAAAGCCGATTGAGGAACACAGACAAAGTGACAACTTAAATACACTGACTGGAACAAGTCACAGGTGATCAAAATGAAGTAAACAAGAACACACGAGGAAGAACAAAGACAGATGGGAAACACAGGGACCTCTAGGGGAATGGAGGATGCAGGATGGTGACAGGACCCCCTCCTCTAAGAAAGGCTCCTGACGTTCCTACCAGAACACCCTGGCCTCTGGGTATGAAACTCCCGGATTAAGCTAGGGTCCAGGATGTCTTTGGCAGGAATCCAGGAGCACTCCTCTGAACACACGAGGAAGAACAAAGACAGAGGTAAAAAAAGGAACCTCTAGGGGAATGGAGACAGAGTGCAGGATGGTGACAAGAAGTGCTGGGTCTGGAAGTTTTCTCTTCTGTGAGAACGTAAAATCGGTAAAAACCTTTTGTGTGATCAACAGGTATTTAGCGGGGGGTGGGGGGTGATGAGAAAATCATCTAGTAGGTGAATCAGATACAGGACCCCGTAATTATTAAATTGAATCCAGCATAAGGCTTCTGAAAGCATGTCGAAAATTTGGAGCTAATTTTGCAACCGAAAGTAATTCAGACTACAAAGTAGAATTGTGAGTGCCATTGAATGCCAAAGAGATTAAATCGGAGTGAATGGGCATAATTTTGAATGCGGATGTAATGTCAATTTTTTTGCAAGCCAGGCATTACGGCCGGCTATTTTAACAAGGGAGATAGCTTGATCTATATTATGGTAGTAAAGCGAAAATTCATTTGGCTAAATAGTGCTATTAATGCTGGGAAAGGCGGAGTTATAGGGAGATGAGAAATTGATAATCAGGCATTTTTTTGCCAAAAAATTTGCTAGCAGCGATGCCTATAGGATGATTGTGAGAAACGTTGATTGAACCGTTGATATTGTTGATTTATTTTTTTAATTAATGTAGTGGTTTCTTGGTTTTTCTCTTAATGAATCAAACTCAGTCTGGAGGTTATGAATATCAGAAGAATATACTTTATTGTCGACAACAAAGGAGAATTTTCAGGAGACCCCCAGTAGCATCTCTGTCTGAAAAATTCTGTCTCACTGATGTTCTGGCCTGCTTATATACTTCTTTTGCAACTATTTTTCCCTTTGATCTAATTTGTCACACAAGATCCCACCTAGGTTAACCCCTGACCCCAAATTCCAGCTAGGTTAACCCCTGACCTCAATTTTCACCTTGGTTAACCCCTGACCCAAACCTGGTAACTATATAACTTATCCATTTTCTATGATATGGTAATTCTTCTAATGGTATGCAAGTCTAAAAGCAGATTATACACATAAAATTTGAATATATAGATTAACTTCACACTTTAAAAAATATAAAATCCACTTCATTAACAGATCTACTGTTTCTGGTTCTGTGACTGCTGATTGTAGATTAGGACAGAAGAGGTTGTAGAAAGAAAGTCCTAAAATGCCAGGGTGAAATCCATGGGTTAGACCTGAAATGAGAAATTCAGAAAAGTTAGTATAAAGGTGAGCACGTAATTCGTAAGCCAGGTGAGGAACATTAACAGGCGTCGACAAGTAATTATTATTTTTTTTTATTATTAGATTTCCAAACTGGGCAAATGACTCTAGCATGAGTGCCGCCGCAGTTGGTGCAAATGCGCAGGTATTTGCATGTGTTTTTGTGACACCTGTCAATGTTGAAAGTTTTAACAGGTGTCACAGTTTGGGGGAGGGGTGTGGAAAGAATAAGAGGAGAGAAGTGTTATAGTTATGGGTGAGGGACGTAGCTGGTGGATTTGGCTGCAGGCTGTGAATCAGGAGAAGAAATGATGAAAGGACAGGAGGTAGTGGGGTGCAGGTTTGGACGGCAGACTGAGCAGGACAGATTGCAGCAACCTAAAAATACTCTGTTGTGGAGGTCAGTGATAGCCATGTAGTCATTAAGCTTGTGCTTCCTATGGGGTAAAACGGAGCAGATAATGTCAGTGTAGCGGGAAAAATCTATATTAAATTCTGCTAATGATAAAATACATGACTAAGAACTAGAAGATTGCTTGAGAGTGAGTGTAAACTGTTCTGTCGTTGGAGGTGTAATGGGTGACAGGAGTGTGATGAGGTCAATGTCGGCACCTGATGAGAGACTTGGGGAAATTCTAGGGCTAAAGCGTTATGTGGTGGGGAAAGGAGCATAGCTGTCAAAAGGATGAACGGGGGGCGTGAGACGGAAGCTGGTGCAGGGATGGATGCAATAGAACATGAAGCAGAGGGTTGAGGAGGGAGGATAAGAGCTTGAGTTTGATAGAGTGTTGGAGGAATAGAGTTAGGAGGAAAGAAGTGGGTAGCTGAAGTGGAGGGAAGCTTAGGGCTGTTAAGAGAGCTAGAAAGGGGGGCTGGAGGCCAGGAAAGAGAGGTAGAGTAAGGAACTGTAGTCCATTTGGTTGGAGTCCTGTAGAATGGTGTTGGGTGACATAGTCTGTGGAGCCCGGGATTCCTGAGGGCGTGGTCTAGCGGGGGACGTGTTTTGTTTTGTCTTTTTTCCTTGTAAAGGATATGGAATGTGAAGGGAGCTGGACTTCCTAACCAAAAGTGCTAGTGTGAAGCACCCTTAATGTATCTGCACTAAACCTATTTTAAACCAAAGTCTATATAATGTATATACAATCCCAAATCAGAAAAAGTTGAAACAGAATGGAAAATAAAAAACATAGTGATAGTTCATTGCAGACAGTTTGAACACAAAATATTTATTCTTTTGTCTAGTCGACTTCATTTAATTTATAAACATACATCCTTTCCTGTCATTCAGACCCACAGCAACTTCCAAAAAAAGTTGCGACAGGAGCAGTTTAGGTCTAGTAATCGAGTAAATTGGTTAAATAATGATGTGATTTGAAACCGTTGATGTCAATCACTGATTGTAATTATGCATCCAAGAAAGGTCTAGCTTTTTAGGGGCAGATGATCACCCATGCATAACATAATTAAGAGATTCAAGGAATCTGGAGGAGTTTCAGTGCAACAGCCTAAGCTGAACTACTGTGATCTCAGATCCCTTAGGCGGCATTGCATCAATTCATTCATCTATAAGCCATATCATCACATGGGCTCAGGACTAATTTGGCAAACCTTTGTGAAGCTGTCCTCACTCTGTTGGTCATGCTTTAGCTCTCGGTCAGAGATGTGTCTAAATATGTTTATACATTTAACACAATTACTGATCAAATATGACTTTGGCACGACTAAAAATTGTTTTGTAGGAAAAACCCTACTAACATAAAATACTGTGCAAAATTGTAGGCCACCATAATGTATGGCATTTTTGCAAAGGTTTATTGAGCATTTATTCTCCTGTTGAAGAATTTATCTGATTAATCTGTGGTTTCATCTGGTGTTTACAATTTAGAATAGCCTAGAAAGGAGAGTGTCTATGTTACTGTTGTAACCCTTGTTTCCTAAAGGTGGGAATGGAGACTTTGTGAAGTTTATTCATAAACTAATTTCGAGAGGATCACGTGCTTATGATTGACACGGCTGGCCATGAGTCAAGCTAATGTACGAACCACCAATCAGACTACTCCTAACCAAGTATAAATAACCAAACACCTTACCTTTAGTCATCTTCGTCTTGAAGAATAGCCAATCGCTGTAACTGTCAAGCAGAAATCTCAGAGGAGAACATCCTTAAACTGCACAGCTCCTATCGCTTCTTCTACCCGACATCCAGCGCACTATCACTCAGCAGAACAGACCAACAAGTCCGCGGCTTCAAACACAAGGCCGCTGGCCTTCACGCAATGCCGCCACTCTCCCAAAGCCTGGGACTAGCCCCCATCGGAGCGCGCAAGCCTCCAGCGCCCAGTATTAGCTGTATTCCACCGTGCATCCTAATACAGCGGTCGATAATGCTCCGCTTGCGGCACGTAAAACTTCGGGCTATTCAGCCTGTTTTGTTGCACTACCGGCCTAGCCAGATAAAGATCCCGCGCATTAATACCAAGCACACGCGCACTGCTTTTGCTTTATTTAGTCATGTTCAACCGTGGCGTTACAAGGCAGATCAAACATTCAAACGACGATCAATACGCTGCACGTAGACCATTTCCATAGCTGACAGCACTTGCTATAGTGTCAAGCAGTCATATACGGACAAATGTAAGCCGTTATTATGATTAGGCAGACTTAAAACATTTACTCAGGTACTTCATGCCAAAGCCTCATTCCACGCGCTCCGATTTTAATCTAGACATCCTACAGCGCTTCCGGCGAACTCCTTCCATTAGAACAATCATATTAGATCTGAATTCTTTACAAACCAGTTTACTGACTGATGTTTCATTTTAAGTAAACACTATGCATCAGTCTAATTAAACTAAACAATAACTATATGGCAAGCCATGTTTACATTAATCCAAATCCATTCCGTATGGCAAGCCCCATTTGCACGTATACTCTTAACTAATACAAATTAGCATTAGATATTATATGCTGTCATATATTTTACAGCATTTAAATATCCCGATAGCTACTTGCTATTAGATTAGTCATTATGCTCACACAGAATCTGCACGCACAAAATTCTTAGCCCATCACTGTTTCTGTTTATTTACTTTTGAATGTGTGTAATGTTTATATTCATCTAGTTAGTAAATTAACTTCAGTAATATTATTGATTAATATAAAATGTTTACATAATCTATAGTTCGTAAAGTTTTATTTTCTGCCTTTCTAGTAGATATATTATATGAACTTGCTTGTTTACCAAATAAGTGGATATAACTGGATTTCCATCGTAAGACTAAAAAGTAAAAAAGATATCACTGTTATTTAATCTATCAAAGTTTAGTTCCGATACTCATAAAATCATTCCTCATAAATCTGCAGTTTTTTCCAAAAAGTCAGGAGATTCTGTCTAGCCCTAGTCATTAGCACTACTTTCATCACTGATACTTAATCATTATGATGGCACGAGAAACCTACATTCTGTCATGCTGTTAGCTAATTGACAGAAAGCCGTCTTTGTTGTATATAATACTGGCCACACCTTCGGTCATCAAATAAATAATCTAAGCATTATATTTTCTATGATATGGCAAGCTATTTTTCACTAGTCCAAGTCCAGTTTTTACTGTTGTAGAGACATCCAGCTTGATTTCAGCATTCACACAAGAAACTGCGGTGTATCACCACGCTAAGCTGTCAATTAGATCTATAGCAACAACAAACTAACCTAGTAATAACTTATGAACTGTTCTACTTCAGCATCAGAACAGCATTGTCTCGTCTGACATATGCTAGTAACGTGATTCCTTGTATGCTACAGTTGGCAACAGCGAATTGCCACGCGATGATCTGCTTAACGCTATCACATGCTAGAAACACTTGCTAAGCATAGGATTTGACCAACATGTAAACAAGGCTCGCCAGTTAACTATCCAGGGACCCCAGCAACCGCCCAGGAATCACTCAGATCACCCTAGCGAGCACCTAGCAACGCTTAGCAACACCTTAGCATCAATGCAATTCATGCCAACTGCCTCAGAGCCCCAGTGCAGTCACGCTGGCTCTCTCAAGCCAATATCAAGTCTGTCAAGAACTTGGGTTCCAGCTATTATCATCACACATATTATTTAATCTATGTCATAATAGGGACTTCATGAAATCTATAAGTCACATTTACCTCCACTGCAATATTACTGTCGGCTGAAACCAATAACTGAACATACAGCCATCGTTACAGCGATTGGTTGCTGCTCGATTTTCTCAAAGAAGCCATGCCCCCAGCCGCACTGCCCGCAGACTCTGCCTCCAGTAACCCTGGACCACCCTCTCCCTCTTCAACAATCAATCTTCAGGACCTTATTAAGTTATTCTCAGCATCCATGGCTGATCTATGCATCCTAGGAGCTTGCATGCGAGGCAATACAGAGGGAGAGCGACTTAAAGACGGCAATCAAAACACCTTGCCAACTTTTCATGTATATACAGAAACTCTGGCAGCTGGCCCCGAAGCGGAGTCCAACCCTACTCCTGCCTCTCCCTATTCAGGACTGACATGGTCGCAAACCACCCAACTACTACCTCTAGGAAACCTCCATCACCCCCAAATACCCTCTGACCATATTCCACGGCATGGAACGCTTCCAAAGACCATCACACATTTTTAAAGTACCTGTTTACCGTTTTTCCCTACTCTCCATCACCCCATTCATTTCTAATCTCCACACTGCAAATATCCAAGTCAGTTCTACTAATACCTCTCTCTGGTGCCCTGGGATGACTGAAACTTCCAACCCCCACAAGCCTTTACGCAGACGACGCTAATCTTCTCATAACATGAGGTAAAGGATAAGGTCGTCGAAGATAAAGGTCGTCCTCCGCCTTCAGGTTTTCCACAAACCCCCTTTCCAGCCATTCATCTAGAATCTGAGCATTGTCTCTGCAGCCCACTGGGCTTTCCCAGCAGTCCAGACTCATGGCATCAGCCTCAGCCATTACTACATCAACACTGTCCAAAGACCCTCACCAGCCACCACTCAACCATTGGTAGCCAAATGAATCAGCACGCCTAATGCAGAGCAATACCCACGCTCCTCCCTCCCTGTACCCCTAGCACGACTCGACTCCGCTTCTCCCCTCAGCAAAGCACCACTTTGACCTGCTCCTCCCTCCAAAGCGAACAAACTCTGCTTACTCTGCTTACTCTCCCCTTTTCTTTTCTTTTAGCTTTCATCCCTGCATGCACTACCCTGTGTCGCTAACTCCTGCAGGAGTGACACCCCAAGTGCCAACTCCCGCAGGAGCAATGCCCACTCCAGCCACCCCATCACCTTTTACTCCCACTGCAAAGTCACCACCACTCTCTCTTTCCCTCGAATACCGCCACTACTCCCTCTAGCTCCACCCCTCTATCTTCCTTCTGCTTAGGCCATCACTCCCAGCTATGACTCCGCAGAGTCTCCCAAGCTTCCCTGCCCAGACTCCCACTGAGTCTATGCTTACCCACGCTCCCGCAGGAGCCCCTCTCTTTTTCCTACTCTTCCTTAACTGTATATCCAGCAGCCGGATATAGCATTGGTATCAGCGGCTCTGGGGGGGTTCTTCAATACGCGGCTGCTGTCCCGAGCATAAAGCACTTTGGGGGGTTCTCGAGATCTACCCGAGCTCAAACTCCCCTCTCGCCCTGCAACGGGAGGAAGCCCCGGGCTCGAGGCTCTCATGAGCTCTGGGCTCTCTCCCGGGACAGCATGCCAAACTAGCTTATTACCAATCATCAGCTAAGTGTGAACTCTTGAAATGTTGCAATGACATTATGGGGGAATTGCCAAATGACCAATCACTCTGAAGATTAAGAAAAAGGGCCAACTATGTGGGAGTGTTTGTAAAGTGCCACAGTAGCTGGATCTGCCATGCATTTAATGAGATGTTTGCCAAGCAAATAGTGTGAGAGCACAAGCATCACCAATGGCACAACTGCCAACATCCCCATGCCCTTGATTACCTGAATATGGGAATATTTAAAATTTAGGGGGTCATGCATGTCCTTTACCTTGTTCACTGTTGGCTAGGAATATGCACATATGGGCTAGCCCTATTTACTATGTATGAGTAAGATAGTATGTTAGTAGGTAGGTTGCAAGAGACACTGTCAACAACTCCAGGCAACTGAGGTTTGGTTGGACATGGCCCCACATCTGGAAACATTTGTTGTCATGACAACATGCCTTGATACTAGTTTTAAGGGGATCTTGGCCTGTAGAAAGAAAAAATGAGTAGCACTATGGGAACGATCATTGACGCACCAGCGGTAGGGTTTTCACACCTAGATTTTAAAAAATAATTTGGGTACCACCATCTAGTTGGCCAACGGAGAGATATTATGCTGCAGGTGTAATTGTAAGTGGGATCCTCAGCCTCTCCTTGGGGATAGAGCAGTTTTCCACTTTTCTGGGTGACCCATCTCTGTAGCTTTAAGGTCCACTTGCGGGACTTAGCAGCACCCTAGGGCTGGGGGGTTGACTTCCTGGGGAAGGCAGCTACATAGACTGTGGAAAGATCTGTGGCAGAGGAGCAGGCCTTGGAGCCAAGGAGCTGATGACACCTCCAGCCCCACCACCAAAGCAGTCCTTGAAAGTACAGCCTTCATGTCTGACTCCAGATCTGGGACTGCACTTTGCACCCTGGAGGGTGGTACCAGATTCGAACTGCCACCAGAACAGGACAGCTCACCCTCTGATGCTGCTATGGACGTCTGATCTCCATTATCAATGTGCAAGAGCACAGCCATACTGAAGGATGAATTGCCACAAACACTCAAAGCTTGAATGGGGCATGCTATGGAGGAGTGGGGTGTCTGGGCTTGGAGGCAATGGAATAGCATCCACTGAACCCTCAGGCCTGCCTGAGTGTTCACCTTCTTGCCTGACCACGTTGTTCCCTTAGGGCAGGGGTGTCCAAACTACGGCCCGTGGGCCATCTGCGGCCCGTAATCTGTTTGGTGGCGGCCTGTGAGGCTTTTTATAAATTTCAACAGAATCTGGCCCGCTGTACAAAAATGAACGTAATTCAATAAATAACCACCGGGTGTCACTATCACACGCATTCAATTAAGCAGCAGTTCTTGTTATGATCTATCTATCTATCTATCTATCTATCTATCTATCTATCTATCTATCTATCTATCTATCTACACACAGTTGAAGTCAGAATTATTAGCCCCTCTTTGATTTTTTACTTTTTAAAAATATTTACCAAATGATGTTTAACAGAACAAGGACATTTTCAATTTTTTTTTTTTTACGGAGAAAGACTTATTTGCTTTATTTAGACTAGAATAAAAGCAGTTTTAAATTTTTTATGAACCATTTTAAGGTCAAAATTATTAGCCCCTTAAGTCTTCAGAACAAACCATTGTTATAAAATAACTTGCCTAATTACCTTATTTGACTAGTTAACCTAATTAACCTAGTTAAGCCTTAAAATGTCACTTTAAACTGTATAAAAGTGTCTTGAAAAATATCTTGTAAAATATTATTTACTGTCATCATGACAAAGATAAAATAAATCAGTTAACCATTATAACAGTAACTATTATGTTTAGAAATGTGTGGAAATATCATATCTATATATATATATATATATATATATATATATATATATATATATATATATATATATATATATATATATGATATTTCCATATATATATATGATATTTCCATATATATATATATATATATATATATATATATATATATATATATATATATATATATATATATATATATATATATATGTATATATGCGTGTCTGTGTGATGTATGTAAAATTTGGCCCGGGACGTTTTTTTTTTTTGCATCTGGCCCTCAGCCCAAAAAGTTTGGACACCCCTGCCTTAGCGAAATGCCCAGGAGACAGGAGATACACCAAGACTGTCTGCATCGTCACCCACATTAAATACCTGCAACTGGCTTTTTCTGGAAGATTTAGTCTAGCAGAAGGCATCTCTTCAGCTGCGTAAGGTTATGACTCATGATTCAAAATCTGGGAAATATACGATACAGCAACCAATAGGGCTGGGCAGGGCTGGACTGGGGCAAAAAATCGGCCTTGGTATTTTGGGCAAGAGCAGCCCACTATGCAATCAAAATGCTATCTATCTATGCACGTCCAATATTTTTTATCAACTCCTATTTTATAAAACACAAAAGCCATATATGTGAAATAAATAAATAATACAAACTTTAATCTCAATTTAATTACTGTATACTGTCCATAAAGATATTTGTTGAGTTCTAAAAAATACACTATTCATTCATTTATTTTCCTTCGCCTTAGTCCCTTATTTATCAGGGGTTGCCGCAGTGGAATGAACTGCCAACTATTTCAGCAAGTTTTATTCAGCATATGCCTTTCCAGCCACAACCCAATATTTATATGAGCATCATCTTCACTCTGAATATTTATAACAAAACAGGGCTTAAATATAACTGCCTCCTTTCATTTTCTTTGAAAAGAATGAACTTTACCCCGTCTCTTTTGCAGAATATCAGTTTTAATAATCAATAATGGCCATTATAACAGTATGACGTACATTAAATTTAAACGATAAAGGTAAGCAATCAGTCAATGTGCAGAATCAGTGTATGTGGTTACATAAATGAATATATTAGCTTATCTTTGCACTCAGCCAAAACAGTTAACTGAGAACAAGTGATTCAAAAGACATAAGAATTGTTTGATAGAGACAACAAGATGAATTCAATATCACGTTTAACAACTATAGTGAGATGAGATCCAGCAGATGAACTGTCTGACATGCACTATACTCTCACCCGGGGTTTATGCTCACCCGCTGAACTACTGCTGCAGCTCTTGACAGAGAGTGTGTGGTCACGTGATTTGCGTTTTAGCCGTGTACTAGAATGAACAGAGAACTTTTCAGAACCACTAAATGAAACGCCGGTGAATTTCCCGCGATTTCTCTGCGCCTCCCTTCTCTCTGACTCTCGACTAATTTGACAAATACACACAGACGACGCACGCTCACACGGAGTCCAAAACAGGAGTTTGTGATTGGGCCAGAGCAATGTCAATACAGATAAGAACCAATGGGCAGCAGAGTGTCACATGGGCCCGCCCGGTCTGTCTGTCCGGGAAAAAAAAGCATCTACTTTCAGAGAGTCACAGATCACAGCAGCGTCAATTGATAAGGCAGAAAAAAACGATAGGCTGCTAAGCTTTTTATGGGCCGATCAGATCATAAGACGATGATCAGCCCGGCCCAAAAAGTACGTCGGCCCACCGGCCCACAGATGGCCAGTCCGCCCCTGGGGCTGGGTGATGAATAAATTTTATTAAGTAACTGTTTTCAATTCACTATAATCTTCTATGTGAAGCTGCTTTGACACAATCTACATTGTAAAAGCGCTATACAAATAAAGGTGAATTGAACTGAATAAATAAACTCAAATGTGTAGTTCCCAAAGTTATCTCTGCATTTGTCATAGAAACACACAGACAATATGGCAGTGAGTAGGAGAGAAATGTTGCACTGTATGCAATAAAAAAGAACAGGGCTGCACAAACACACCAAAAACTCGCCACACCTAGTATTTTTCTTAGTGAGAAGTAATGGCTAAGGTAATTAATGGACAAGACGCACATATGAAAGGAACTGTTTCAATGCTACTGATTTTAGATAAATTACATGACCCAGTCACAAAGATGTTCAATAGGCTACTGTAAATATCAACACTGTAACAAAAATTGCTCAATGTACTTATAATCTGCCATATGCAGCAGCCCAATGCAATAACTCATTAGCATTGATGGGAATAATGGTGCTATAAATACATGGCACTACTGACGGCAACCCCCCCCATTACAATGCTGTTGCTGTTACTGACTATATTAAATGAGCTTTACTATAATTGAGAACACTGAAGTGGTTGAATTGAATTGAATTGAATTTTATTTGACAGATTTTAGACAAACTGTACAAAAAGTATTCCATACACTTTGTTAAAAAAAACTGTAGAGGTAAAAGCACAATAAAGCCCTGGGCCTATTTCCATTGTGGTCCTCTTAAATAAAAACAATGTATAGCTTCAAAATACTAATGAAGAATAAAACAAACAGTCGCCACAGCGGTACGAACAGCCAACCTATCCAGCACATGTTCCACACAGCCAATGATCTTTTGTCATGATGAGATACTAAAATTGCGGCATCGTCAGCATAAAGATAGAGCTCCTCTGAACACGCTATTTTTAAATAATTAATGTATAAAAGAAAAAATAATGGACCTAAAATACTTCCTTGAGGTTCTCCACAGTTGATTGATAAGGGAGCAGATAATATACCCTTTATATCGACTCTCTGGTTTCTATCATGCAGATATGACTTAATCCACTTTAAAGACACTTTATCAAATCCAATTGCCTTTAACTTATATAGTAAAATTTGATGGTCTACAGTGTCAAAAGCCTTCTGAAGGTCCAGCAGCACCATTCCACAATATTTGCCACCATCTACAGCTCTCTGTATTTTGTCTGTCATATGTAATATACATGTCTCGGTGGAATGCAATGCTCTAAAACCTGACTGTAACTCATACAAAATATGTTTTTTAGTAATATAGTTGACTATCTGTTCGTGTACAATTTTTTCCAGAATTTTAGACATAACCCCTAAGATTAAAACAGGTCTATAGTTAATCATATCTAACGTACTTCCTTTTTTATATAATGGTATAACTCTAGCACTTTTAAAATCACATGGTATTTTCCCTTGTTCAATAGATAAATTTAAAATATGTGACACCAAGGGGGCAATCACTTTAACTGAGTCTTTATAAAAATTTAGCAGGAATATTATCAATTCCAGGAGCCTTATTTAATTTTAACTCACTAATAATTTTTAAAACTTCACTTTCTGTAACCTGTCTCAGAGTAAAAGAATCCGGCAAAATGTCCTGTTGTCTATAAAAAGAAAACACTCTATCTTCATTGTAAATATCAGGTTGCCCTGGAAGCTGACCACATAATTTTTTTGCTAACAATATAAAATACTGATTAAAAGATTCGGCAATATCCTTCGGATGAACTATTAATTTGTCTTCTACCTTTAAGTTAATTTTAGATGATTTTAGCATTTGAATAACCTAGATTTCTCAGTACACCCCAAAGTTTTTTTGGATCAAATTTATTTTCATTTATCTTATCCTTAAAAAAAAACCTTTTTGCTTCTCTTATTTAGTTCCTAACCTCATTTCTCTTTAATTTATAAAACGCATAACTGCTACACTCACTATCCCTCCTAAACTTGGCAAAACTCTCATCTCTTATCTTTAACAGGTGTAATATTTCATCTGTAATCCAAGGGTCTGATCTTTGTTTAACTCTTATTTTTTATGTGAGCAGTGTCTCTTTCAGCTATAGGACCTCTCTTTCTCTGGGCTGTGTGTTTGGGGCTGGGGCGGGACACAAAACCAACAAGTGATGATGATTGGTGTGTCTGTGAACGTGGTGTAACTGAAAACATGACGATTGGCTTGTTTGCCAATCAGAGGCAGAGTAGTGCGGGTGTCAGTTATATGTACCGTACCTTTAATTTTACCTGCTCAAAGAAAACGCTTTTTTTAAATGTGTCAAACAAAACTCAAGTACATGCACAGAACAACATAAGCTTTTAAGGCAGGGCTCGTAAGCGTGAACATTTTGCTTGCACTTGCGACTAAAAATAGATGTGTGCACGCTTATACAATCATATATACTATCATATTTACATCTTTGTTTTCAATTTAGGGAAGGACAAAAATGATGGGAAAAAAAGAGCAAAAAAATAAAAATAATAATAAGAATTACAAAAGAAAATAAAAAGAGAAAAATGGAGTGGGGGCACAGGTTGTTTGAATTAGAAACAATGAATTAGTAATTGTTGAAAATACAAATCTATAGAAGGCATGTACCAAATCATCAATGTGACAATGGCTTGTTTAAACAAATCTTTGGAAATAGGGGGAATATGTAAATAGGCTAAAGTCCTGTTTACACTAATGCGTTTTCGTTTTAAAACACATAAGTTTTGCTACGGTTACGCCATCCGTCCACACTACGCCAGAGTTTTCGAGCACCGAAAACGGAGCGTTTCGAAAACGCTGGAGAGGCCGTTTTCATTGTAAACCGCTGCTGCTCCGTCTCAGTATGGATGGGGGAAATGAAGACATCTGAAAACGCAGGCGGGGCAGCAGACATTCGCCTGTCTGATTGGGGCTTTTTTTCTGAATATTAAGTAGCCTAACGTTACACACAGTTCAGTCCTGCATCCTCTTCTTGTAAGTTCAGACTTCGCAAGTTTGATCAAGGCTGCAGTCTCCCTCTCCTCAGTTTGATATGGAAAACAGACTATCTTCAAATTGAACAGTGTACTTTATAACCTTATTCACATCACTCTGGCTACGTTGTTTCACTTTCTCAACAATAACATGTAAACAGGATATAAGGAACTGCCTATTTTCATTTTGATATTAGCAACTTAACAGGCAGCAGAAATGTTGAGGTGTCGTGCTGCATATATGAGCGTCATCTTCACTGTGTGGATATTTATAACAAAACAGAGCCGATAACAACTGCCTCCTTTCAAATTCAGTGAAAATACGGAACATACCCTCCCTTTTGCTGAGTATCAGTTTTAATAATTGATAATCGCCATTATAAAAGTATAACATACAATAAGCTTATACATTATTAATTATTAACCTATCTTTGTGCTCAGCCAAGACACGTTACATGAGAGCAAGTAATAGATTCCAATGACCAAAGTCAGGGAATATGTCGTTAGATAAAGACAACAAGATTAATGAAATATCACGTTTAATAAATATAGTGAGATTAGATCCAGCGGGAGATGCTTGATGAGCAGTCCGACTAGCAGAGCTCTCATCTTGGGTAGATAGGGTGCAGTGCTTGCCCGAGAGTGTGTGTGTGGTCGCGTGATGTGCGTTTTCAGCGTTTTGGTGTGGACGGAGAGCAGTTCAGAAACGCTGGGTAAAACCCGAGTGTGGGCGCGGATCGTTTTCATTCTACAACGCCGTTTTAAAACTAAAACGCACTAGTGTAAACAAAGACTGTAAGTTTAAAACAATTGTTTCCCCATATTGGCGTAAAGTATGATAAGATATTGCACTGACCTACATACTTATAAACATCAGAATAGGGTCTGAGAGGTTTAATGTCTGCTGAGTAAAGATAGAGAAAAAAAGATCATTTAGATTTTATAAAGTTCAATATCCAGCCAAGGTGCAGAAGTTTTAGAAGAGAAATAAATAAAGTAGATCATAACTGTGTTGCCCAGTAGAACTACTGTAGATTGGGAAAGTGGAGACCACCTTTATTATAAGGTAAGTACAATAGTGATAACCTTATACAAGCTTTTTTATTGTTCCAGATGAAATCTGTAAATAATTTCCGAAGTGTAATAAAAAAAGGAAGGCGGACGGCTGAGGGGTATATTATGAAACAAATATAATATTTTAGGTTGTATACTCATTTTTTGTAATGTTTACCCATCCAATTAGTGAGATTGTTTTTTTTATCATCTTTTGATAAATTTAGAAATGGTGTCCAAAAAGGGTTGGTAATTAGGAGATATTATATCTATGTTAGCCATTATTTTAATTCCTAAATAAGTGAAGGAATCCACTGCATTAAATTGTGTTATAATTGGAGTATTACTATTAACTTTGTTCAGCAGAAGGATATAAGATTTAGATTGGTTTATTTTGTAACCAGCAAATTGACCGAAGTCAGTAAGAAGTTGTATTATAGAGGGAATAGAATAGGAAAGATTTATGGCATAAGTGTAGCAGAAATAAGAAAGTAATCAATTCTAGATTAAGACGGGTGTGTTTTAGAGAAGCAAGAATATTGGGTATCTTTAGGGTGTAGCTGCCTCCATACTTCAGAAAGGTTTAAATCCTATATAAAATAGCCTAGGGTTTTTCTAGTCTGTCTATGGGATTGATCAACTGATATTACACCACTTATAAGCCACTCATGAACCCATCCAGTTTGCCGAGTCTTGTTTAGCCTAGTGTGACATTACAACGCGTTTCCTTGTCTTGTTTCTCTGTGTTAGACCTTAGCCTTGTATCCTTGTTATGCTGTTTAGCCGCCTGCCTTTCGACCTTTTGCCTGTTTACTGTTTATGATTCTGGACTGCCTTAATATACCCGTTTGCAACTGTATGACCACTGCTTGCCTGACGCTGAATAAACTTGCATATTGGATCTTACCTTTAGTTGTATCTGTCACTCCCTCCCCGTTTGTTACAGTACAATTGAAATCCCCTCCCATTATATAATATCCAGAAAGAGTGGATAAGGTTAAAAAGAGGTAACTATAAAATTTAGGTATGTCGTTATTAGGGCCATAGACATTAATAAGATTAAATTGCTTAGATAACAAGTACTCTTGAACAATTATATATCTACCTAAATGGTCCTATATTGTTTTATCTTTCTTAAATGGAATTGATTTGTGGATCATTGTGATTACCCCTTATGCTTGAAAACGAAATGATGCTGCAAATATTTGACCTGGTCATCTATTACTTAATCTACATATGTCATAAAACAGACTAAAAGAAACATCAATTTTAAATAGAAAAGAAAAATATACTTAAACACAACAGCTGTGAATTGCTGAGAACCACCAGCAAATCCAGACTCTTCTTTGCTTCTAACTTCCTTAACTAGATCAACCCAATTTAACTTTGGGGAAATGAAACCGTAACGTACAATAGATTGCATCGTATTTTAGCCCAGCTTTTTAACATCGTCCCATTTTAAAGAGTTTGGCATATTGACCTGAATATTGCAAACACTCATAAATGAAACACCGAGATGAGACACCTGCTTACATGTTCACTGGAAAGTCGTTAACTTCTGATGGATTTTGAAAGATATTAGCATGTCTATCAATGGTTACTCGGAGGCGCACTGGGAAAATTAATCCATAAATCAGTCCCTTAGCTCGCAACTTCTTCTTTATTTCGTCGAACTGTCTCCGTTGTTTGTTTACTTCGACAGAAAGGTCCGGAAAGAACAAGATTTTGTGATTCTTGAATAGTACCTCTTTCTTTGCTCTAGCGCACGCATCACGTGTTCTTTGTCTCTGTAATCCAGAAACTTCACGATCATCACTCTCGGAGTCGTTTTCGTGTCTGCTGTAGTTTTCCGCATATAACCGATCCTGTGAGCTCTTTCTATGGCCAGTGGTTTCCTAAGTGGTTCCATGTCCAGTGCTTCCAGTGCTTCAGGTAACCAGCCTTCTAAGAATGTACATACATCATTGACTTCAGATTGTTCGGGTAGACCAAGAATTCATAAGTTGGAGCGTCGACTGCGGTTTTCTAAATCATCGATTTTCCAAGTTAATGCGGTCATTTAATTTTTGAGAGCGGTTGTCGTTCATTGAAGAGCGGAGACAGAATCTTCAGTTTGCGAGATGCGTTCATAAGAGGTCATGTCGACTTCATCGAGTTTATTGCTTGTATGATGCCACTTGTATCAGTGTGTATCACCAATTTGACCTCTGCAAAGCGGCGACGAGTTTTCTCCGCCATTATTTCGCACTTCTTCTATGCTTTAGGAGTCAGGTGTAATCTCTGTAGATTCAGTTTTTTTTCGCCTTTTGCTTTGCTGCTTTAGGTGACATCTTAAGCAGTGTTCTGTATTGAGTAAGTTGAGATCGAGTCTTAAATAAAACTGGGATAAATTTAGGATTTTTAAAAATATATTACAGCTGGGCTAACTTGTGCGTCTCTTCAGCAAGGCGCCATAACCGGAAGTGATTTTTTAAAAATCTTATTATTTTTAATAAGCTTTATTGATGACTCATCACTCAACATGCTCTTCACACTACGTTATGATATATTCATGGGCGTAAATCCCGGGGGGGACAGGGGGGTCATGTCCCCTCCCATCCGAGGGTTGGGAGTGTGTGGCTGCTGCTGAGTTACTGTTGATTTCAAGTAAGTAAGGAGGGGGTTTTTAACCCACATTAAAGCGATTCACCTCAATGTAGTTAACACAGACTCTTTCATAAATTGATTAAAATTACTTATCTAGTTAGCGTTAGCTTGTTGCTAACGCTAAAGCCGTTTCCCATGCATTGTTTCATTTGTGACGACTTGGCATAATGTTAACTTAACATTAACGATTACAATTAGCATATTATTAGTTGTGTATTTGCCAAATGAGCACTGCTACACTGTGCACACTAACCCCACTGTATTTTTTGTATAATCAGTTTCTATTCTGTTCTACTCAATTAATTTGAAATTAAAATGTTGACCTTTTTTAATTCTTTGTTTTTATTGTTGTGATTATTTTTATGATAGTTTTGCATTCTTTATGTAAAGCACTTTGAATTGCCATTGTGTATAAAATGTGCTACAGCATAAATAAACTTGCCTGGTGTCATGCATTGGATAAAATGACAGAGAAAATGGACATAATAATTTTTCAGTGCAGCTAAACGCCAAGTACAAAAACACATATTAAGCAATTTGGCTTTCAGAATGAGTGCTTATGAAAATACTAATGTCACAATATTAATCACAGGCGAAGGAGAAAGAGATGATCAGGATCAGGTAGAGCAGGATCATTGACAATTCTTTTGGGGGGTAAACAATTTTTTTATGTTTTCTGAGTTGTGGCTGTTTAGCAGATTTCACAGGCTCACTGATTTACAATATGATTGGTTATTTTAACGTTTTAAAGTTAGTTATTATGAGTATGGAAAATGTCTTTTCCTGCATTTATTCTGCTTCAGGAGTCTTGATTGTAAACAACACAACAAACAATGCAATAAATAGTTTTGAAGGAAAATTTGCTCTCATTGAACCTGAGAAAAACTTTGAGAATAATAATAATGATGATGAAGTCTCCATGCTATACTAATAATTATAATGAAACCATTTTTAACTGCGGGAACATATCTTTATTAGCAAAATTCGGCTGTTTTATTTGTGTCCCCTTCAAAAAAATGCTGGAAAGAAATTTTATATTTATTGTCCCCCCCTACTGTGAAATCAGATTTACGCCCATGGATATATTACACTGGAAATCTATTGGGACTGTAGCACACTGGACGCAATCAACAACAGCACATGTCTACTGGTTTAATTTTTTCATGTCAAGTGGTCTTTACATTGTTTTGTATACATTGTAAGCAAACCAAGACACTGAATGCCGGTGGAATGCCGGTGCAAGCTTCTTAGAAAATGTCTACAATTCAGGCATGGCATATCCTTGTGCATCCAGTGTAGGGCTGCAACAACGAATCGACTAAATCGATAAAAATCGATTACTAAAAGTGTTGGCAACGAATTTCATAATCGATTCGTTGTGTTGCCCAACACGAAGATGTTGATTAAGAAAAAAAAAGAACACTAGTTCAGCGCGGAGCGAAAAAAACATGGTCCCTCTCCATCTCTCATGCACTGATACTGAGTTCAGTGCCTCAAAGGAGACAGGGATGATGCGGAAGAATCACTACAGAATCCTACTTTTGTTCTATTTTGAAGTGAGAACTGTAAAGTCCTTGGTGCTGGTGTTTTGTGTCTGGCGCTGTGCCAGAGAAAGACAGCGGGGTTAAGTTGGTATTTATTTTCGGTATTCCTGACACATTCAGTGATAGACGGCATCGAACTGAGCAGAGCTCTTAGTAAGAGACCGTCGGAAAAGTGCTTCTTTTTCCCATTTTTTTTCTTTTCGAAAACAAACTTAACTCTGCTGAAAGACGTGTCATATTATCACAATTATGCAGCGTTTCTGCTTTTTATGAATGAGGCAGCGGCCGCAAGTAAACATGGCAACGTTTAATTTAACGCATTAATAACTCCCTATTTCTGCTGGCTAGTGTGAAAGATATTTTTCGGCTCGAAACTGGATAAAAATTAAACAAGAAGATGCCTAGGCATGTCTACAACTGAAGACTTGATTCAGATCAGTTAAGAGAGGCCTTCATTACAGCAATATGATCCCAGTCCTGCTGTGGACCGCTAGCTTAACTCCATACAGCTTAAATTAGAAATAATTATTAAACATTATTTAAGTTACAGTAAAATAAAACCTATTGTACTTATTGTATTCAAATAAATAAAACTACTTTACTTTGAAAGATCTTGTGTACATTTATTAGGGAAAAACACTATTTATTTGATAAAAATTCATTGCGCTCCTAAATGTTACAATTTAGGAGTGCATGTGTTTCTTCTGGAAAAAGTGTCAAGCCCTGATTTAAAGCATATAAACAAATGTAAAAATTATCCCCTTTGGTTTTTGAGCGTTGCTGAGTGAGTTCTTCAACGCCTGTGATTGGTCACGTGCTCAACAGAAAAGGCTGCGGTTGGCTCTAATGCTGTGTTCACACCAGACATGGCATGTGCAAAAAAAATCGCGATATTTGAGTGTAAATAGAAGCATGAACATTTTGAGTTTACTCACCTTTTTTGCGTGTCAAATTCACTTCGCAATAGTCATCGATTCGCATCATGGGCAGGGCTTCTGTCTGCCTGGTGACTGTAGCTTCGTTGTTAAATGGCTAATATGGATTTTATTTAAAAAATAACTGTGTTTATGTGCTGAAAAACAGCATCAATTTGTTTGGAGCAGTGTCTGAGTTCACTAGATTCTTTCAGAGGTTTCCTCTGTGCACTGGCATGGACTCTTGTGTATAAACTTTTGGCAGCTCAAGAAAACGGTCTCCTTCCAGAGCTGCTACCTCCAAACCAGATATAATGTTGCTACTCACAGCCTTCTCCTGCCCCATGTTTCGTAGAAGAAAATGCCCCTTCCTTCGTTTAAGGTGAAGCTTGTGCATCAAGTTCCCCTTCGGTTGGGGAACTTCAGTGCTATACAGTGGATTTGATTTTGAAATCCACGTATGGGAGGTTTCGGTTCAGAAGCCGCTTGTCTGAAAGAGTTTTGAACGGGCCAATGAATGATATGAATTGGCAGTGTAAGCTTGCACAGGTGTGCTTCATTGCCAATTATCCCAGCATATAAGCAAACCTGGAGCGAGCAAACGCCATCCTTTTAAGATGAAGAGACTTTCTGATCGAGTCGATGAGGGTTCCTCCTGCTGTGATCCAGCGATTCTGAGCAAACGATAGCATTCTCCTGGTCAAGAGCGTGTACACGCAGCGGCAGAGGGTCGAGCTTGGTTTCTCCCTTGCCTGGCGTTCTTTGGGTCCGGTCCTCCAGAGCGGTGCGTATAAAGTTGCAACTTCACAAAGAGCAACACAGTCGTGCAGCACGTCCTGTGTTTCTGGATGCCGTGGTTTCCTGTCCTCGGATGATGGGCACGGGCACTGCGTTGCATGCCTGGGGAGTCCAGCATGTTAATGCGCTGCTCGCGGGCAGTTCATGTCGTCATTGCGATGCCATGACTGTTGCGCAGTAAAGATTGCGGCTAGCCTTTGCAAAAGGGCAAACCACCCCAGTTGTCCCCTGCTCTGCAGCGGGCACTCGGGCAGATCTGAGGGTTTCAGCAAGAGATAATCCGTCGCCCACAGGACTGCGGACCTCCCGCTCCTCCAAGTGCTCCATCCAAGCTTCGAGCGGGGGAAGCGATCCGTCTAACAGATGGTAGCCCTTACGCTCGATGACACCGGAGACCAGACGTCCACCGCGGCATCGGAGGGTGGGCTTTCATTGACCGATGTTGATCCAGACCCGCTTCGGCCGAGAATTGGAGATGGTTTATCCCCCAGCTCCGCTGCCGGACCGACTAGAGGGGCGTCCCCTTCTTCCCGGAGGTGCACAGTAGGCTTACGCGGACTTGAAGGGCACTTTTTTTTTCTGCTCGTGCTTTGTGTCACTCCACCCTCACCACTCTTGACGGTGGAACAGCCAGGGGGTATGTGGCGATTCCTCAGGTTAAGTGCGCGATGGCGGTTAATCCGCGCGGCGCCTCTTCTTGGCGGGGTCCGCCTCGTCTCCCATCCAAAGCCTGTAAGTTATCTGCCTCTCTCGGAGCTAGAGCTTACAAGGCTGCGGGCCAGGCTGCTTCCGCCTTGCATGCGATAGCCACCTACCAGCACTACCAAGCGCAGGCGCTGGCCGAGCTGCACGAGGGTGGGTCCAACCCAGGCTTATAAGCTTCGCACCACCGCCGACTAAGCTCTTCGGACTACTAAGTCCGCTGCGTGTGCGTTGGGGAGGACGATGTCTACACTAGTGATTAAGGAGCGCTACCCCCAGCTGATATGTGCGAAGTCGACAATGTCCGCTTTCTTGACTTCCCCATATCCCAAGCTGGCATGTTCGGCGACACCGTCTGTGAATTCACCCAGGAATTCGAGGCGGTGAGAGAGCAGTCTGATGGGTGATGTCTTATCGGTGGGTCCGTAAGCCCGCTCCGCCCGCCGTACCATCCATACCTGCTCCTCGCCGAAGGCACCCGCCTACGAGAGCTGCACCGCCCCGCACATGCCTCTGGTGAAGCGAGCGCGTCAAGCACCTCAGAAGCAGGCAGCCCCCCCTGCTCAGAACGCCGCTAAGTCCAGCAACGGACCGCGAAGCATCCCTGGGACAGGCCATCTGGAAAAGATGGGGCGGCACATTTCCAACGGCACTTTTTACTGCCATGAAAACATCTAGAAAGAGCACTTTTCCACTTCCCCGGATGTGACAGCCCGAAATCTGCCAGTCTGGGATGCTATGCTTTCTAGCTTGCAGATTCGGTGCATTTCGCCAGTGGCTCACAAGCGCTGGGAGCTCGGGTGTGAAGTGAGAGCAAATCTCACCTCCAGATCTTCCGTGGCACCCGCACGCTTCCTGGATCAGCACACCCACTCCGCGCTGCCCCTCTGCTGGTATGTCAGCGATTGTAGCGATGAGTCCATTAGCGAGAGCTCTGCCTGCCTGGTTAGCGCGGGCCAGCCCCTCGCGGTCGCTCATACGCACAATCAGACTCGGCTATGCGATTCAGTTCGCGAAACGGCCCCCCAAGTCACAGGTGTGTATTCACCAGGGTCAGCCCCCTGTCTGCCCCTGTCTTGCGAGGGGAGATTGCTGTCCTCCTGGCGAAGGATGCAATCGAGCCGGTCCCTCCAGCCAAGATGGAGAGCGGGTTTTACAGCCCGTACTTCATCGTGCCCAAAAGAGCGGTGGGTCACGGCCAATCCTAGATCTGCACGTTTTGAACCGCTGTCTGCACAAGCTGCGGTTCAGAATGCTCACGCAGAAGCGCATCCTCCGGTGCGTTCGTCCTCTGGGTTGGTCTGCAGCATTAGACCTGATGGACGCGTATTTCCATGTCTCCACTCTTCCTCGCCACCGTCAGTTTCTGCGGTTTGCGTTTGAAGGTCGAGCTTGGCAATACAAAGCCCTCCCCTTCGGGCTCTCTCTGTCTCCGCGGGTCCTCACCAAGCCCGCGGAGGGTGCCTTAGCGCCCCTTCGGCTCGCGGGCATCCGCATACTCAATTTTCTTGACGACTGGCTGATTTTGGCCCTCTCTCGGAGCAATTGATTATGCACAGAGACAAAGTGCTCCGGCACTTCCACCTGTTGGGGTTTCAGGTCGACCGAAAAAAGAGCAAACTCGCCCCCGTTCAGAGGATCTCTTCTCTTGGGCTGGAGAGCGTGCTCAGCTGATGCTGTACTGTCTGAGAGAGCTTGACAATAAAATAGTGGTCCCACTGAAACTATTTCAGAGGCTCCTGTGGCATATGGCATCCACAGCCGCTTCACGCCGCTCGGATTACTCTATATGAGACCACATCAGCACTGGCTTCACGATCGAGTCCCCAAACGGGCATGGCATGCGTGCGCACACCGAGTCTCTGTTACTGCGCTGTGTCGCCGCACCCACAGCCCTTGGAGCGGCCTCTTGGCGCTCCCAGAAGAGTTTACCTGGCGATTGTAATCATCAATGAGAGAATGATCCAATATGTCCCTTGCAGGAACCCAACTCCTCTCCTCTGGACCGTAACCCTCCCAGTCCACCAAGTACTGAAATCCTCGTCCCCTCCGTCTCGAGTCCAGAATGCGCTTAACCGAATAAACCGTCTCCCCCTCTACAAAACGCGGCAGGGGGGGGGGAACTGGAGTGGGCGGATTAATGGCCATATGAAAAACGGGCTTCAATTTAGAGACATGAAAAACGGGATGAATTCTCCTGTACGCTGGAGGAAGTGTGAGGCGGACTGTCACCGGACTAATGATCTTGGTGACTGAAAATGGGCCAATGAATTTAGGTGCAAGTTTGTTACAGTGCGGAGAGGAATATTTTTAGATGAAAGCCACACTTTTTGACCGACAACGTAAACGGGAGGCTTAGACCGGTGGCAATCGGCTTTAGCCTTGGTGCGCAAACCTACTTGAAGGAGGGTCTGTCTGGCCCTGTTCCAAGTACGTCGACACCTCTGGACAAAGGCGTGGGCAGAGGGAACCGCGACTTCGGATTCCAGACTGGGAAAAGCAGGTGGCTGGTACCCTAAACTACACTCAAATGGAGAGAGGCCCGTGGCAGACACTGGTAATGAGTTATGTGCGTACTCAACCCATGAGAGCTGCTGGCTCCAGGAGGATGGATTCTGAGAGACTAAACATCGTAACATGCGTTCAAGATCTTGGTTGGCTCTCTCCGTTTGACCGTTACTCTGAGGATGGAAACCAGAAGAAAGACTAACAGTCGCCCCCATTAAATGACAAAACTCTCTCCAAAATTTAGAGATGAACTGAGGCCCCCTGTCAGAAACCACATCCGTCGGGAGGCCATGAATACGAAAGACATGGTCAATGACAGCAGCCGCTGTCTCTCTGGCTGATGGTAATTTGGGCAGAGGAATAATGTGAGTGGCTTTCGAAAACCGGTCCACTACGGTCAAAATCACCGTATTCCCGTTGGAGGGGGGAAGACCCATAACGAAATCTAGCGCAATATGGGACCAGGGTCTCTATGGCACTGACAGCGGCTGAAGAAGTGCAGCGGGGGGGCAATTGGAAGTCTTAGAAACAGCACAAACTGAGCAAGCCAACACAAAATTCCTTATGTCACGAGCCATAACTGGCCACCAGAATCGTTGTTTTATTAGATACAAGGTACGACTCACCCCTGGATGACAGGCCAACTTGGAAGAGTGACCCCAACGGATGACGTCAGACCGTAATTCCTCTGGCACAAATAAACGACTCGGTGGGCATCCAGGCGGAGGCGTTACCCCTTCTAAGGCCATGCGGACCCTCGACTCGATCTCCCAGGTGACAGCAGAGATAAAAAGTCTGCGTGGCACGATGGTCTCAGGAGATGATGCGCGCTCAGAGTGATCAAAAATTCGAGAAAGTGCATCAGGTTTAACATTCTTGGAACCTGGTCGGTACGAGATGGAAAAAATCGAAACCGAAAAATAAAGCCCACCGCGCCTGCCTAGAGTTCAATCTTTTGGCGAATTGGATGTACTCCAGATTTTTATGATCGGTCCAAACGATAAAGGGAACCCCCGAACCCTCTAGCCAATGACGCCACTCTTCCAATGCAAGCTTGACGGCCAACAGCTTTCGATTACCAATATCATAATTTTGTTCAGCATTGTTGAGACGATGAGAAAAATACGCGCAGGGATGCATCTTCCCGTCCGAGAAAGAGCACTGGGACAGGATAGCACCGACCCCCACCTCTGATGCGTCAACCTCCACCACGAACTGCCGTGATGGATCAGGGGCAATAAGAATAGGTGCTGAAACAAAGCAGCTTTTCAGACGATCAAACGCAACTTGCGCTGCATTGGACCACCTAAACGGAGTCTTGAGGGAGGTTAAGGCAGTCAGAGGCGCAGCGAGCTGGCTGAAGTTGCGAATGAAACGCCGGTAAAAATTAGCAAAACCAAGAAACCTCTGCAGGGCCTTGCAGGAATCTGGGGTTGCAGGAATCTTTCTCTGGATCCATGCGCATCCCCTCGACTGACACGATATGTCCCAGAAAAGGAACAGACTGTGCATGAAAAACGCATTTCTCTGCCTTGACATAAAGCCCATTCTCTAGCAGCCTCTGAAGCACTCGCCTGACGTGTTGAACATGTTCCTGGAGAGAATGAGAAAATATCAGTATGTCATCCAGGTAAACATAAATAAACTGATTTAGCATATCTCTCAACACGTCATTCACGAGTGCTTGGAAGACTGCAGGGCCGTTGGACAGACAGAAAGGAAGAACACAATATTCGAAGTGCCCCCTGGGGGTATTAAAGGCAGTCTTCCATTCATCGCCTTCTCGAATACGGACCAAATGGTAAGCATTGCGGAGGTCTAATTTCGTGAAAAAGGATGCCCCTTTGCAGACGTTCGAAGGCAGAAGACATCAGCGGCAAAGGATATGTATTCCTTACCGTGATAGCGTTCAGCCCTCGGTAGTCTATACAAGGACGGAGGGAGCCATCTTTCTTTTTCACGAAAAAAACCCCTGCCCCTGCTGGTGATGAAGAAGCGCGGATGATCTTGGCTGCTAGAGAATCAGAAATATATTTCTCCATGGCCTCCCTCTCTGGAACAGAGAGCGAATAAATTTTGCCTTTAGGCGGAGACGTACCTGGCAATAACTCTATAGCACAGTCATAGGGACGATGTGGAGGCAGAGAAGCAGCTCGAGACTTACTGAACACTCTCTTCAGGTCGAGGTACTCCTTGGGCACGTTTGACAGATCCATGTGTTCTTCCTGAAAAACAGAACGAGACACAGAAGAACAGGCAGACAACAAACACGTAGCATGACAGCTCTCACTCCAAGATATTACAGATTCCTGTCTCCAGTTAATATGTGGATTGTGTATTACCAGCCAAGGATGCCCAAGGACTACTGGAGTGACAGGAGCTTCTGTTAAAAAAAAATTATTATTTCAGAGTGGTTACCAGAGGTGATCAGTCTTATTGGACCAGTGGAATGAGTAATGGACGGAAGAGAAGAACCATTAAGAGCATGAACAGATATAGGTTGGGAGAGAGAAATCACAGGAAGTCTGAGTTTTTTCACTAAAGCAGAGTCAATAAAATTTCCCTCCGCCCCAGAGTCAATAATTGCTTGAGTACTAAAATTGCCAGATGACCACTCCAACATAACATTCAAAAGAGTAGCTGCAAGGGAAGATTTGTTCAAAGATACACCACCCGTCAGTAAACTCTTTTTCTACTGACGGGCTCTGGCTTTTACCCTGAATCGCGATGTGATCAATACCACCGCTGTGAAACTCCAGGTCCTCGCTGCGGCGTCTGTGCTTTTCTTCCAGCGAAAGCCTAGAGCGGCCCATCTGCACGCCTTCGGGATCTGCGAGGGGCGTGGCCTCCTGCCCCGGAACTACCGTGACAGCCGGAAAAGGTGATCTCACCAGAGCGTGCGTGCGTCGCGTGTTTCTCTCCCTGAGCTGAAGACGAGAATCCACACGAATGGCCAGATCAATGAGTTCGTCGAGGGTCTTAGGAAGATCCAGGGTGAATATTTTATCCTTTATCTGGTCTGCCAGCCCGTGGAGAAAGACGTCCCACTGCGCCTGCGCGTTCCATTCGCTCTCGGCCACCAGGGTGCGGAACTCAATGGAGTAGTCAGCGACACTCCGTTGCCCCTGCTGCAACTCTGTAAGTGCCCGTGCCGCCTCTCTGCCCGCCAAACCTCGATTGAATACCTTTTTAAGCTCTGTCGAAAAGGTGTCAAATGAACAGCAGCATGGGAGTTTCCTCTCCCACACAGCAGTTCCCCACTGCGCCGCTCTCCCGGTGAGAAGCGTGATGACAAACTCCACTTTCGATTCCTCCGTGGAAAACGAGGAAGGCTGCAGGGAAAAGTACAATGAGCACTTCGCTAAAAAGGCTCGACAAAACTCAGGCTCTCCGGAGTAGAACGCTGGAGGTGGAAGGCGAGGCTCGGAAAATCCAGCTGTTCGCTCAGGAACTGGCATAGATGGACTAAGGTTAGTTGCAACAGGCTGCTGAAGACCGACAGCATGAAGACGTTGCAACCGTGTTGTGAGATCAGAGATCTGAGTGACAAGCGCCTGGACAGCGCGACTGATGGTGACCATCTGATCATCATGTCTGTTCATGCGTTTGGTAGCATGTGCAACAACTTCAGCCAGGCCGGAGATACTCGCTGGATCCATGTTTGATCAGTCCGTTCTGTCACGAATCAAGACAAGGAGGATCCAAATGCGAGTGTTTTAATGAACAGAGGACACACGAAAGTTGAAACAAAAGAGAGCCACTGACCACAGCGATGACATCAAACAGACAGCGGATGATACTGGGAGACAACAGTCAGGAACAAGGACAAACAAGGACAACAACGGACTGATAACCAGCACATACCACAGGAGGAATTATATAGCCAGCCAAATGAGGTTCAGCTGGAGGATGATAAGTCAGCTGATGACATCAGCTGATCCTAGCACGCTGTCAACACAAAAGGTAAACAAACACACACCCTCACACATGACAACACACAAGGCATGATACATAACATACAGGAGGAACACACAGATCCATAAACCGTGACAGAGTGTAGCAGTTATGAGTTTTATAAATTAAAGAGAAATGAGGTTAGGAACTAAATAAGAGAAGCAAAAAGTTTTTTTTTAAGGATAAGATAAATGAAAATAAATTTGATCCAAAAAAACTTTGGGGTGTACTGAGAAATCTAGGTTATTCAAATGCTAAAATCATCTAAAATTAACTTAAAGGTAGAAGACAAATTAATAGTTCATCCGAAGGATATTGACGAATCTTTTAATCAGTATTTTATATTGTTAGCAAAAAAATTATGTGGTCAGCTTCCAGGGCAACCTGATATTTACAATGAAGATAGAGTGTTTTCTTTTTATAGACAACAGGACATTTTGCCGGATTCTTTTACTCTGAGACAGGTTACAGAAAGTGAAGTTTTAAAAATTATTAGTGAGTTAAAATTAAATAAGGCTCCTGGAATTGATAATATTCCTGCTAAATTTTTATAAAGACTCAGTTAAAGTGATTGCCCCCTTGGTGTCACATATTTTAAATTTATCTATTGAACAAGGGAAAATACCATGTGATTTTAAAAGTGCTAGAGTTATACCATTATATAAAAAAGGAAGTACGTTAGATATGATTAACTATAGACCTGTTTTAATCTTAGGGGTTATGTCTAAAATTCTGGAAAAAATTGTACACGAACAGATAGTCAACTATATTACTAAAAAACATATTTTGTATGAGTTACAGTCAGGTTTTAGAGCATTGCATTCCACCGAGACATGTATATTACATATGACAGACAAAATACAGAGAGCTGTAGATGGTGGCAAATATTGTGGAATGGTGCTGCTGGACCTTCAGAAGGCTTTTGACACTGTAGACCATCAAATTTTACTATATAAGTTAAAGGCAATTGGATTTGATAAAGTGTCTTTAAAGTGGATTAAGTCATATCTGCATGATAGAAACCAGAGAGTCGATATAAAGGGTATATTATCTGCTCCCTTATCAATCAACTGTGGAGAACCTCAAGGAAGTATTTTAGGTCCATTATTTTTTCTTTTATACATTAATTATTTAAAAATAGCGTGTTCAGAGGAGCTCTATCTTTATGCTGACGATGCCGCAATTTTAGTATCTCATCATGACAAAAGGGCCCTGGAAGAAATTATGAGTTCACAGTTAAAAAGTGTTTACAACTAGTTTTTAGACAACAAACTTTCTTTACACATGGGTAAAACAGAGGCTATTTTATTTGCTTCAAGAGTGAAATTAAAAAAAGATGATCATTTTGTAGTTAAGATTAATGATTGAAAAATTCAGTCAAAAAATGTGATAAACTATTTGGGTTGTTTAATAGATAATAAATTATCAGGAGATGCTATGGCAAAAAAAGTTATTACAAAGATTTGTGGAAAAATTAGGTTTTTAGCAAGGCAATCTGATCTTTTGGATGATGATTCTTTACAATTGTTGGCAGGAGCTTTAATTCAACCCCATTTTGATTATGCTACGTCATTTTGGTACAGTAGCTGCTCACAAAATTTGAAGGAGAAATTGCAAAAGGCACAAAATAAATTAGTACGAATAATTTTAAAAATGCATCCTAGAGCACATTTGCACAAAGAGTGCTTTAATAAATTAGGTATGTTAACTGTTAGTAATAGAGTGTGTTTTTAAAAACTGGGAATGGTACGTAAAATGTTTAATAATGTGGTTCCTAGCTATTTGATGAACTATTTTCAAATGGTGAGGCAACAGCATTCATACAGTACTAGGAGTTGGGATTTTAATATTTGTTTATTTAAATTTAGAAGTTTAGTGGGGAAAATATGTTTTTATATACAAGTGCAATCATGTGGAACAAACTACCATAATCAATCAAGGAAATAAAAGATTTAAGGTTGTTTAAAAAAAGCTATTAAAAGATGGTTGTTTGATGAGGATAATTAGTTTGCACGGTGGATGAGGATCTTTTAAATTATATGTTACTTGAGTGTGAATAGGTTGGCGGCTTGAAGGCCATTGGCTGTGTGGAACATGTGCTGGATAGGTTGGCTGTTCGTACCGCTGTGGCGACTGTTTGTTTTATTCTTCATTAGTATTTTGAAGCTATACATTGTTTTTATTTAAGAGGACCACAATGGAAATAGGCCCAGGGCTTTATTGTGCTTTTACCTCTACAGTTTTTTTTAACAAAGTGTATGGAATACTTTTTGTACAGTTTGTCTAAAATCTGTCAAATAAAATTCAATTCAATTCAATTCAATTCACCTGCTGGCCCACTACGTTGTAGGTCTGCCCGCTGGTCAGCCCGCGTTTTGGGTATAGGTGCCTGCTATGCATGATCCCCACTAGGCGATCCCATATGCTTATTCCGCCACGGTTAAGTCCCCACCCCCCTGGGTGGACCCGTGTCTTCCCTCTCCGCTAACCACTCTTTTGCTTTGCGTACTCCCCCTTTTTAGTGCTAGTCCATATGTAAATTCTGCCACCTATTCCCCCTTTGGGTAGCGGATGGCCTCCGCAGCGTCCTCCCTATCGGGATTGCACGCTTCCCAACGTACTGTCGTATTTTCCTAGAATTATCTAGACGCTCACGACTTCCCAAAAAAATATATCTAAATCCGTAAAACTTCTGTTGAACTAGGATAAATTAGGGCCAAGGGCACATTGGAGGACCGCGCCTCCCATGATGTGGGTGCGTCACGCTTGCTTGACTATCCTCTCATTAGAGGCGTTAGTAAGGTGCAGTCATTATGGCGTTTTCCATAGTTCTCCTATACGTGGATTTCAAAATCAAATCCACTGTATAGCACTGAAGTTCCCCAACCGAAGGGGAACATTCGAGGTTACAGAAGTAACCCTTCGTTCCCCGAGGAGGGGAATGGAAGTGCTATACTCCGGCGCCAAATTGACTGACCTTTAGCTGTTTAAGAGTGTCTTCATTTTAAAAGGATGGCGTTTGCTCGCTCCAGGTGTGCTTATATGCTGGGATAATTGGCAATGAAGCACACCTGTGCAAGCTTACGCTGCCAATTCATTGCATTCATTGGCCCGTTCAATACTCTTTCAGACAAGCAGCTTCTGAACCGAATCCTCCCATACGTGGATTTCAAAATCAAATCCACTGTATAGCACTTCCGTTCCCCTCCTCGGGTAAAGAAGGGTTACTTCTGTAACCTCGAACGTTCATAAGCTCCTCCAGAAACTGAACCTGGATGATGGAGGCTTTCAGCGATGCTTCTGACTGAGCCAAGCCCAGTTTGATGAACTGTTGTCGGTGTCAGCAGGAGGTTTTCCCCCTGGGACACCAACAATAGGCGCTACGTCATAATCACGCCCCACACAAGAGGATGCTCCTGATTGGTTAACGGGCCGTGAATGTCCTCCGAAGTTTCAACTCGAGCCATTTACGCTAAACGCTCGTGAAGCATGTGAAGCACGTCAATCCTGCAAAATGCGCCCCAGCAACCACATAACTATTGAAAATCATATTGTAATAGAAAGGTATGGTATTGTTTACAAACAAATGTATATATTAGTTGGTCTTTTGACTTACTGTTTGTGTGCTGGAGCTCAAGAGCTTTGTTATAAAGTTGATTAATCTTTTGTTTTTCTTCTCTTTCTAGTTGTTTCTGTCTCTCCCATTCTTCTTGTTCTCTCTTCATCTCCTCTCGTATTATTTTCTCATGGTCCTCAATGTCTTTTATGTCTCGTTTATATTGTTCTTCTCTAAATTCCTCTTCTCGTCTCTTTCTCTCTTCATCATGATTCTGTCTTTCCTCCTCCTTCTTCCTTTTCATTTTCTCTTTCTCTTCTTCATGTTTTAACTTCAGCTTTTCTTTCTCCTGTAATATTATTTGTCTGTCTCGTTTGAATTTCTCAAAATATTCATCCCATGTTTCTTTCTCTATTTTTCTCCTTCTCTTTGTCTGTTCATCATGAATCTGTCTTTCCTCCTCAATAGTCATCTTCATTCGCTCTTTTTCTTCTTTATGTTCATCTCTCATTTCTTGTTCTTTTTTTCTCCTTCTCTCAACTTCTTCATCTCTTTGTTGTCTTTCTCTCTTCATCTCATCTCGCATTTTTCGCTCTTTTTCCTCCATTTCTTTAATATCTCTATTATGTCGTTCTTCTCTCTCTCCAAACTCTCTTTTTATTCGTTTTATCTCTTCATTATGAAACTGTCCTTCTTCCTGCATCGTTGTTATCATCCTCTTTTTTTCTTCCTCATGTTTCTTCATCAGTTCTTCTTTTTCTCTCTTCAGTTGCTTCACTTTCTCCTCCAGTATCATCATTTGTTTCTCTTGTATTTCTCTCTCCATCTCTCTGAACATCCTACATGAGTAATAACTGTCTCCATTTGTCTTCACCATCTTCTCTATCTTCATCAGTAGATCAGACACTTGTGTTGGGTCTTTAGTCTGATTATTGTTGAACACATGGACTCTGTTTCCACACATACCAATCAGGTTCTTAAGAGCAGAATCTGCCTTTCCTAGAAACTGTTCAAGAGTTTTGTTCTTCAGATCGTCTCCTCTGGTGAACAGCACTATTGTGTACTGTAATGAGTTTTCTCCAAAGTTTTCTTGGATGATCTTCACTGACTCTTGCTCTTCTTGAGTGAATCTTCCCAGTGAAATCAGCAGCAGAAACACATGAGGTCCAGGCAGGATCATGGAGATGCAGTTGCTGATTTCTCTCTTGATTTCTTCATTACTCAGTTGAGTATCAAACAGTCCTGGAGTGTCGATCACAGTGACGTGTTGATCATTGATTTTAGCTGTTTGTTTCTGACATTGTTTAGTAACAGAGCTTTGAGAGATGTCTGATATAAATGCTTCTCTCCCTAAGATGGTGTTTCCAGTTGCACTCTTCCCAACTCCAGTTTTACCCAGAAGAACAATCCTCACTTCATTTGCTCTGCCTCTTGTATCTGAAATTTAATAATCAAATTTAAATCAAAACCAATATATTACATTTTAAGTGAATATTGTTATTTATAAAAATATTTTTTTCGTTTATATCAAAGCTAATCATTTAATTTTTTTCCTCCTAAACAATTTAAAATAAGTTTTTGTTTAATTCAAGCCTATTTTGGGCCATCACCTTGTGACTGAAACCACATCTCCAGTGAATGGATTCTCCTCTTCATTTCATCATATTCCTTCAGTTTCTCCATCTGCAGCTCCAGAAATGTCTCTGTTGAGAAAACTTTTCCTCTGTTTTCCTCCAGCATCTGCTTAATCTTCTCCATCAATGTGGACACTTGTGTGTTTCGACTGATGAAATGAAGTCGTCCTCCAAGACTCTGAATGACCGTCTGAGTTTCTTCACTGAGTTCTGCTGTATGATGTTCTGAGTCCTGCTGTATGAGGATCATCATGTGTTTGTTGATTCTGGGGCTGAATATCTTCTGGATCTTCTTGATTTCTGCTCTGTCTTCATTATTGAGAGGACCATCTGGAATGATGAGGATGAACAGATGAACTCCAGGCTGGCAGAGAGACACACAGCGGAGCGTCTGACGCATCACTTCCTCCTCTGAGAGATTAATGAGAGCTGGAAAGTCCATCAGACTGATCTGACGACTATGAAGATCCACTTCTCTCCTAATAAACTCTGAACTGACCACAGATACTCTAATGCTCTCTCTCAACAGCTTTGATATGGAGAATTTTAATGCTTTATTCCCACAAAGCACCAGGTTCAGCTTCACACTCACTGCAAGAGAAATAAACCAGTTTAACAATGAGATTCAGGGTAAAGTTGTAACGGACTGACTAATTTGGGTTGGCAACTTATGTATAAGTAAATTATATATAAGTGAAAAAATTCAAATAGATATTTAAAGTCAGTTATACATAGGATTCTCCTGAATATAATCTAGTGCAGGGGCATTGCTAGGGTCGAAAGGGATAAGGGGCTTAGCCCCAAAGAACCCCCCCCCCCCCCCCCCCCGTCCCCAAAAAAAGAAGTTTTAATTCACCGCACTAATATACCTATTCTAATCTTATTAACAGGATTAAAAATGGTTAATAATAAATAAAGGGTTTTTAAGACTTGTAAAATCCAAATAGGAAAAAAACTAGTCTGTTATGAGCCATATCACACCTCTTGGGCCTCCTATCTCCTCCTGATTTGAAGTTTCTGTTTGTTTTTTGAAAATGTAATTTTCTGCATGTCTTCAAATCTGAAAATATGATTTATTTTTATAGTGTGAGTTTTTATCTAATGTGATACAAAGCTACAAACATGTTCATTTGGACAGAGTGATTAACTGAGGTGTTGTCAAAATAATGGAATTTCTAAATTCAATACCTTGCAAAATATTAATATTCAATAGGCTACTATTTTTTACATAATAACAATTCTATCAAAAATAGTAGGCTAGCTAAGGCTTCAAAAAATATAAATAAAGATCTATATGCTAGAAATATGTTTACTTTAAATTTCTTCAGAGGGATTTTTTTTCCAGTTTTCCTCAAAATAGGGTGATGTGGGCATTGTAGCACTTTAAATGCATGTAATGCCTGTTTTATTCATACTTGAGCAGAAATTCCAAATATATTCCTCACAAAAGTAGTAGAACATTCTAGGAAATCTCTAATATGGATGAAGGCATCCAGCTGTTGCTGTAGTAGAATGAAAATAAGATCTGAATAAAAATAAAAAGGCTTTAACTGATCATTTACACGACTGCGACAATAAATGTTTTATACAGTTGAAGTCAGAATTATTAGCCCTCCTTTGAATTTTATTTTCTTTTTTAAATATTTCCCAAATGATGTTTAATAGAGCAAGGAAATTTTCACAGTAGCCTATGTCAAAATTATTAGCCCCTTTAAGATTTTATATATTTTTCCTATAGTCTACAGAACAAATCATCGTTATACAATAACTTGCCTTATTACCCTAACCTGCCTTTAAAGCCTTTAAATGTCACTTTAAGCTGTACAGAAGTGTCTTAAAAAATATCTAGTCAAATATTATTTACTGTCATCATGGCAAAGATAAAATAAATCACTTATTAGAGTTGAGTTATTAAAACTATTATGATTAGAAATGTGCTGAAAACAATATTCTCTCCGTTAAACAGAATTTGTGGGAAAAAATAAACGGGGGCTAATAATTCAGACTTCAACTGTATGTGTTCTTCCAACCATTTTAGGTATTTTCATAAAGTCGATTTATAATTTGATTCAAACTGACATAGCATGTTACATTAGAATATAGTTATATAATAATAAGCTAGATGCATAAACTCACTGTGATTTAACTATTACAGAAACAGATGTGACTTGCTATATCATATCTAGAAAGCTAGTACAATTTACGTTTTTTTTACTTACTCGCACGTATTTACATTGATATGATGCACATTTTACTGATTATAGTTTTTTTATGTCACCAAAACTACACACATTTTATACTGTGAAAACAAGCTTCATCAGTAGTTAAAACTATTCAGTTTCGCGAAAGAGTTGTATTATTACCTCATTAGCTTCAGCTCCTCAAAATAATAAATGAATGATGTGCAGTGGCGGGATTTTTTTAACACCATGTGACAACAGTGCCACTCCCACCTGCCGGTAGAAACAGGTACTGCTGAACAGCTGACGGTTTAATTACCTGACACAAACGCTGCGTTAAGTAGAATGTTCGTGATGTATGTGGTAATTTTTAGTACTTACATAACAAAATAAATGTTATACAACATATTTTTATTTAAGTGCAACATATTCCAAGAGATCAGGGGCTTTTGACAATACATCAGGGGCTTAAGCCCCCAAAGTCCCCCCCCTCGCAACGCCCCTGATCTAGTGAACCATTCTGATGAGCTAAAGACATTAAATCAAACAAAAAACTAAATTAAATTAATAATGAAATTAATGTTCAAAGACAGGAGAGCAAAAAGTATGACACGTCTATCGTTATGTAACATTTCGTTGCCATGCAATTCTGTTTGATTAGTTTCAACACATTCAAAGGCAGAACATTTCGTAGGTAATATTAAGTTTTTTTCTGTTTTTGTATGTTCTGAACTTTTGTGCTAATCAGGTAACGTTATTGATGATAACAGTCACTTACTGCATTCACCATACGACAAAGCAGCTCCAACTCGCACTAAACACTCGGCTTATGCTAGTTTTGTTGAATAAAATCAGCAAACAATGCAAAAGAAATATGACAACGAGATGCTGCGCTGCCAGAAACTTGCATTATTGTCGGCTAACGTTAGTGAAAGAGTCATTCGGTGGATTCATTCACAAACGAATCGCTCCCTCCGTCAGTATGAGCAGTGAAAGCAGGAGAGGAGCTGTGTTTCAGGACATGATTAGATCAAATTTAACAGGGAGGGTGAATAGTACATTTCTGTACACACAAACACAAGCTTTTTGTCAGGAATGCCCGTGCGGTCACTGATCCATCAATGTAGAAAAGTGATGTAAAATTATAATTTTCGTAATTAGAAAAAAAAATTACACACTAACATCCAGGAAAACTCCCGATCACAGATATATGTGTATATGTGTGTATCTCTGGCTTTGGATGGCCACAGTCCTCCACTGTACCTTGGTGCCGCATTCATTTCAAACGCCACCCTGTAGCAAGATGGCGGCGCTATTGACGCATTCCGTCCAGTAGACAACAATAGGCCAGGCGACATATAGTGTATATATCTATGTAAAATGACTCTTTCGCAAACGACATCTAAAATGTTTTTAACTCATTCAGCAATATGATTTTTAGCTGTCTAGTAAACACACAAGAAGAGAAAATTACTCGTTATTCTCGTGGCATCCTTCATTAAGATTCTGTCACGATTATGGATTTGTCTGTTCCTCTTTGATGTGTGTGTGCGTGCGTGCGTGTGAAAATCACGTGGCTGTCAGTTGTGTTTACATGTCATCCGCTGGGTGGTTATGAGAACGCTTTCACCGGCACTTGCTGCTGCGTAGCAGCACCGCTCAGCCAGCCTGATCTCACGAGAAAACGTAAGTATTTTACGTTTTGCCAGTTTAATGGCTACTTCGTACGAATTCGTACGAGTTCAGTCGTACGAAATGGTACGAGTTTAAAAAAGGAGGCGTGGCACCTGACCCCACCCCTAACCCCAACCGTCATTGGGGGATAAGCAAATCGTACTAAATTGTACGAATTAGATCGTACGAATTCATACGAATTAGCCACTAAATGAAAAAGTTACGAATTGCCGTGAGATTGTGTTGGCTCAGCTGATTATCAGCGCACCACAGGTGCAGCGCATTACTTCGCCTTTTTCAGTCCAGCGTTCTGGTTTCACCTTGCCAGTTCGTGGTCCTCAATTTTGTGTCAGTGTCCTGTCAGGCTCCCATCGCTGAGTTTGCTGTTGGTGATTTGCAGTGTGAGCTTTGTGCTTTTGGACTTTGTCTTCTCTGATGATCGACAGCTCCTTGAACTTATTATCTGCTGTTAAACTCTGTTTGATTCCACTGAGATGTTCGACTATTGCTTTCTTCACTTGCCTGTCATCACGAGCTATTATCTCACATGCTCGTAGCCAGGGGCATCATACCTGCTGTTGTGTTCTGTTTGATTCCAATAAATCATTTGTTTATTACTTGCTATTAGGTTCCTTTGATTTCGTGACAACTTTAGCCACTAGCAACTGCTGTAGATCACCATCTGCTCTAACAGGTGATCAATTTTCAATTTATCAGAAAAGTTTAGAATAGTTAAGAAAATCGCCCCCGTGTGGACACTTTAAATGACAGCTATTAATCACAAAGTTAAAACAATGCTGCATTCACGCCTGTCAGAATTACTGTAATCGTGAATACAGTGAAGCCCAGCTGTTGATTAATATATGTTTTGTAATAGTTAAATATTATATATATTTTTAGGGAGATGCGAGGAGATCAAAGTTGGGGTATAACAATTCATTTTGGATTATCAGAATATGTATTCTGTTAAGATAAGCTGAGATAATATGGAGGACCATCTGTCAAAAATTTTGATTGACTGTTGACCTTGCCCCGTTTTAGGGTGGGACTTCATGTTTTAGCCCCACCCCTTTTTTATACTTTTGGTCACTAGATCCTTATCAATTTAATTCAATTATATTTCATAATTCCGTTAATTTGTTTATAAACAAACTAATTAAATTCTAATTCCAGTAGTTAGATCATATTCTGAATAATTAAATGATAATACCGGTAATATTATTCAATTAAATTTAGACTTTTATTAGAATGTTATTAATGTAATAAAATTATACCAGTCATTAATAAAACCGTTATTATATTTTAATCATTCAATTAAAATGAATGTTTACATTATTTTGTATGAACTGCTAATTTATTCATTATTATTTATTTTATTTTATTTATTAAACCATCGCTATAAACTATAGTTCTGTTTAGCCTATATAGGTGATAGTTCTGCAATCACCTATTAGCCTATTCCTATACTATTAGCCTGTTACACCCATGTCTTTGACTTCGATGTTGTTAGGTGATTTATCAAAGTCTGGTAATATTGCATCATCTAAATATTTACAGGCATCCATAACATCTCTCGGATATTGTAAATTTTTATCTGGAGAGACTTTAAATGAAAATTAATTGCTGTTTGTGACTTTTAATTGTTAGAATATTTTTGAAACTATAGAAAAGTGGTATTTATAAAATGTGGTAAACTTGTGTCACGATTGTGGATCTGTCCGTTCTTCTTTGGTGTGTGTGTGTGTGTGTGTGTGTGTGTGTGCGTGTGTGTGCACGCGTACGTGCGCGTGTGCGGTGCGTATGTGCGTGTTTGAGAGTGTGTGTGTGTTTGGTTGTGTCTGTGTGGGAGTCGCGTTGCTGTCAGTTGTGTTTACATTATCAGCTGGGTGGTCACGTGTACGCTGTCAGCAGCCTTGCCGTGCGCAGCACCGCTCAGCTGTAATCAGTGGACCACAGGTGCAGCACATTACCGCGCCTATATATGTTCAGCGTTTCTGTCTCACAGTGTCAGTTCGTTATCTTCACGTCTGTTTGTCTGTGTCCTGTCAGGTTCCGGTCGCTGAGTTTCTGGTCGTGTGTCGCGGGGAGAGCTCTGTGTTTGGACCAATGACTGTAAAAATATGGACGACGCGACAGCCCCTTTTCCCATTGAACGCCTTGAGGGCAAAACGCCTGCTTGACGGGCACAAACTGTTGCAAAAGACTGCTGAAATTGGAGCCTTGACATGCGCAGAAGGACTGTCTGATGGAGCCAGAGGAGGAGCCGCGAAAATGAGCAGAGTCGAGCTTCCAACCAAACGCTTTATGTAAAATCAACCACGCCCCCCGAACTTCTCACTCGACTGCCGGTGTCTGCACTATAACAAACGCTCACTGATGTAAATAGAAGCACTTACATTAAAAAAACACAATAATATACGGTTTAAAAACGGTGTGATGTAAGCTGTTAAACTTTAATAAAAGCAATACATGGTGGACTGCAGAAATAAACAATCTTTTATACACTCTAGCCTGAAAATGAGCACAAATAATATATTCTCTTATTGTTATATTTGTTCTTGGTATTTGTTATCTTCATAGGGCTAGAAATAACACTTGTAAAATATGAACAATAACATATAAACAACACATACATTTTTAGAAAGGTTTTTATTTTTAATTAGCCATCAACAGAACCCAAAATATACACACCATAACGATTTACCATGCGGGAACAATCGTGCGTTTAGAAGATAAATACAGCAAGATTACTAAATATCAACAGGATATTTACACATCCCAACCCTGCAATTTGTCAATTTGTGCAAAAAAACTTTGCAGTATTAATACAATGTCTATCTGCTGCAACATCACTAGTATATTGTGTAAGAGTTGAAATATTGCAAATATTCTGATATCTTTGACAATTCAAAACATGAGCTGAAAACAGAGACTGGTAACTTCACAACCCAGCAAGGGGAAATGCGGGAAAAATCAGTTCCTGCTGCATTTGCATCTGATTATGCTGAAACTCAGCTTCATCCCCCCAATTCACACATATGGTCATTTCAATGTTTGAATGTTTTAGATTAACCAAACTGACTTTAACCATCATGTTTGATATCATTTGAAATGTCTCAGTGCGATTGGTACAATGGTCTCATTCTCTCAGAAATAGACATAATCAGAACAATAAATATATAACTTCAGGCATCTTTTGAACCACTGTGAAGGGTGTGACTTTTTACACACACACCCCCTTCCTTGAGGGAATTCTTGGATTATTTAAGGTAAGGGTTGAGAAAAACTCAGCGCGATTCTGCCTACCGGAAATCAGCCCATAACATGGAGCCTAGGCTCCACGTTATGTAAAATTTACACGTTATGTAAAAAGTCAGGAATGCATCTTTTAATCTTGGATTTGTCATTGATAATTTGATGTTTTGTATTGATCATTTATGAATTGACTGATTGAATTGGCACAATACATTTACCTGACTAATAAATTGTTATGTTTTGAATTATTCAAACCTCGTGTTATTATCACTGATAAATGTTGTTGTCCATAGCACTACAAGCCACTGTACAGGTTAGTAACGGACTAAAACATGTTAGACGGAGCAGCGTGGCACGCTAAACAATGTTGTTAGAGATCCGACTAGCAAATTGGCATTATTTCAAGTATACTTAGACTGTAAAAGGCCAACTATTTAGAACAACAAAATATTGTTGAAACTACTTTAAATGGGGATATTTAGGCCTTCATCTACAAATTTATAATCCTGCGCGATTATTATTAAAATACTTTGTCTTGATTAAGTAGATAACAGATCCATGGGGACCACATAAAAATCTCCTAAATTGAGTAAGTAGTGTTCTGCCTTTTTAGGAGAGTGGTTAATCGCCTCTGTTTAATGACCAAGACTGACAAGCTTGTATTAAGAGATTGTATACCCGGCCGGTGCAAGACTCGAGATGCTATCGGAATCTGAGTAAATGAGAATAAGGTATAATAACAAATCAAAAGAATATTCAATCATAATCTAAAATAATGTGAAAGGAAACAAAATAATCTTCTCAATGTTTTATAATTGGAGTGAGATAAAACGAGGATAAATATATTAATATTCTAAACCACCTCATACTAAAATTGGAGTCAGATATGAGTTAAGTTTAATAAAAATCAACATTGTGCACTGGAAAGACCGAACATGCAGTGAACCTTCATCCACCATTGCATACCGTCATTGGACCAACTGGCTGGACCCTACACATTCCTTCATTCAGTGATTCATTTTTCTTCCACTTTTCTGGGGCTGGCTTGCAGGGGCAGCAGTCTCAGGAGAGAACCCCAGACTTCCCTTTCCCCAGACACTTACTCCAGAGGCATTCCAAGGCCAACCGAGAGACATGGTCTCCCAGCGTGTCTTTGGTCTTTCCCGAGGCCTCCTTCCAGTAGGACATGCCTGGAACACCTCCAGGAGACATCAAAAAAGATGCCCGAGTCACCTCAGCTGGCTTCTCTCAATGTGAAGGAGCAGCGGCTCTACTCTGAGCTCCCTTCCGGGTGACAGAGCTCCTCACCCTATCTATAAGGGTGCGCCCTGCCACCCTGTGAAGGAAACTCATTTCGCTGCCTTTATGCAAGATCTTGTCCTTTCAGTCATGACTCAAAGCTCATGACCATAGGTGAGAGTAGGAACGTAGACTGACTGGTAAATTCAGAGCTTTGCCTTTTGTCTCAGCTCCTTCATTAACACAATGAACCGATACATCAACCGCATTACTGTTGCCACTGCACCGATCCGCCTGTCAATCTCACGTTCCGTCCTTCCCTCTCTCATGAACAAAACCCCAAGATACTTCTCCACCTGGGGTAAGGATTTTCCTCCAACCTGGAGATGGCAAGCACCAGAGCCTCGGACTTGTAGTTGCTGATTCTCATCCTAGCCGCATCACACTTGGCAGCAAACCTTGCTCAGTCCTGAAGTTCCCTGTCCAATTAAGTCAACAGAACAACATTATCTGCAAATAACAAGAGATGAAATCCTATGGTTCCCAAAGTGGATGCTCTGCGGCCCAAAGCTGTACATACAAATTCGATCCATAAAATTATGAACAGAACCGGAGTCCAAGATGCACTGGAAACAAGTTTGACTAATTGCCGGCAATGCAAACCAAACTCCTGCTCTGTTCATACTGACACTAGACAGACCTTAACAGAGCGCCTCTGAGAGAACCTCTCAACAGAATGACATGAGGGGCAGGGTCGAATGCCTTCTCCAAGTTTACAAAACACATGTGGACTGGTCGGGCGTACACCCATGAACCCTCGAGCACTCTGGTAAGGGTATAGAGCTGGTACAGTGTACTATGCCCTGGACGAAAACTATATTTTTCCTCCTGGATCCGAGGTTGAACTATCGGCCGCATCCTCCTCTTAAGTACCCTGGCATAGACATTTCCTATAGTTGGAACACACCCTGCGTTACACCTTCTTAAAAATGGGAACCACCACCCCAGTTGTCCAGTCCAGAGGTTCTGTCCCAGACCACCATGCGATATTGTAAAGATGTCAGCTAAGACAGCTCCACAATATCCAGAGACTAGAGATACACAGGGTGTATCTCATTCAGCTTAGCTGCTTTGCCACTGCAAAGGTTGCAAACTACCTCAGTGACCTCAGCTTAGGTGATGAGTGAGTTTACCCCTGCATCCCCAGTCTCTGCTTCCTCAATAAAAGAAATGTCAAAAAAAGAAAAAGAAATGCTTTTTTGTTTACTTCTTTCACCATCAGACAACATCCCCAGTTGAGATCAACAGCTCTTCTGCTGTAAACAGTGTCAGTGTGGAACTGTTTTCCCCTCCTGAGGTGCTGGACGGTGTGCCAGAATCTCTTTGAGACTGGTAGTCTACCTCCATGGTCTCCCTAAACTCTTCCCAGGCCCAAGTTTTTGCTTCCGCAACTGCCCAGGCTGCAGCATTCTTGTCCCGTCAGTACTCATCAGCTGCCTCGAGAGTCCTGCAAACCAACCAAGCCCTGTAGGACTCCTTCTTCAGCTTGACGGCATCTTTTACTTCCAGTGTCCACCACGTAGATTGCCACCACGACAGGCACGACAGGTCTTACAGCCACAGCTCTTCCTCTTCCCAGAGGACCCTCACAATATGTTTGAGCCTGCCAGATCTGTCAAGCTTTCCCCTCTGCCGGCAGATCTAACTGACCACAAGGTAGTGATCAGTTGACAGCTCTGCACCTCTCTTTATCGGAGTGTCTAAGACATACTATACAACCACAAAGTCGATCATCAACCTCCGCCCTAGGGTGTCTTGGTGCAATGTGCAATGATGGACACTCTTATGCTCGCATATGGTGTTGGTTATGGACAGTCTGTGATTAGCACAGAAATCCAATAACAGAACAGCACTTGGGTTCAGATCAGGGAGGCCGTTCCTCCCAATCACGCCTCTCCATGTATTACTGTGATAACCCAATTGGGCATTGAAGTCCCCCAGTAGATCAACAGAGTCCTCAGTCCGAGCACCTTCCAGCACCCCTCCCAAGGACTCCAAGGAGGCCGGGTAATTTGCACTTTGCAAACTTAATGTTTTAAAAGTTTTCTGCTAAGAAAGTGTTTTTGAACAGCACTTAGTCTGACCACCTAAGACCTTTTTGCCTTGGAAGACCCTACAAGGGGCATTAGCCCCCAACAACATAGCTCTTAAGGTTCAATCTGGTACTCAAACCCCGCCATCACAATAAGGTTGCGGTTCATGGAGAAGACATCTGTAAACATTTGTATATTATTCAAATGATGTAGATAAAAAGAATCGAATAACTACACACATATACGCAAGTAAATACACTGAATGACAATCTGAGAAAATGTTTTTTGAGGAAAGGAGCCAAAGCAAGCCAAACGTAGAGGAGTTTGTACTGCCATGCCCGGCCCTTGAAAGCAAACTGAAGGAACGGTCTGTGACAAGAGAGAAAATAGACACGGATATACACGTCCTTCAGGTTTAGGACTGCAAACCAATCCTGTGAACGGATACATCTGAGGATGCGTCTCTTGCTGAGCATTTTAAACGGCATCTTGTGCAGATAATGGTTCCAAATGCACTGACCTAGAATTGGTCAGAGCCTTTTCAGTATGATAAAAAATAGGCTGTAAAACCCTTTTATCTTGGCTGGAGGGACTGGCTTGACTGCAGTAAAATGCACACCCCTAAACGTAGAAGGCCGACTTGTGAACTGAATCGCATAGCTGAGCTTGATCAATGAATGAGCCATCTTGACAGGCTTGGCAGCGCTATCCAGGCTGACAGTGCTCGTAGAGAGTGGCACCATCATAACGACCAAAGACATACCCATTGGTGGGCAAGCCAGGGTAAGAGTGCTCTCCTCAAAAGGCAGTTTGTCCTACAAGAGAGTCAAGAGACTAGCTCTCATTCTCCCCATAGAATCTCTAGAAGGGGCTGGAAATGTAGGAGGATGTAGATCATGCTCCTTCACACTCGGAACCTGTGGCGAGGTGTGTCGGGCAAACACTCAAGCTTCAAATTCAGGGAAAAAGGAAATTGCTTTATGTTTGAAAATATCAGTGCCACTGGTCCAGAGGCCAGCAGTGAGATGGAACGGTGGCCTTAGCGGTGGCCTGAGACAGGGGGCATAGTCGGTCACCGTGCGGAGCTCATGCATAGTGCCTGAAGAGAAACCACCATTATGCACCTTGGCCCAACACCTGTACTTGGTAGTGCTGGTAGGTGGCCATAGCATGCTGAGTAGAGGGAGCCTGGCTTGCAGTAAACTCTCAGAAATAAAGGTACGTGAGCTGTCAATGGGGTGGTATCTCTTCGAAAGGTACACATTTGTACTTAAAGCGTCCATATTGGTACCTCATAAGTTTATATTAGTACTTAAAATTTATAAGAGAAACATATTTTTACTTTTTAGGTACTAATATGTACCCCTGAGGTATTAATATGGACCTTTTAGGAACAAATTTGTACCATTTGAAAAGGTAGCACCACATTGACAGCTTACATACTTTTATTTCTGGGAGTGTAGTTTAAGCCCTGCCATAAGCGATGCAGAAAGCTTAAATGTTTTGGATGGGAGATTCGGCTTATCCCTCCATGCGGTTTGGGAAAGATTGACCACCATGGTGCATTCTACCAGCGGAATAGCCTTATACCTCCTATGAGCCGCAATCTTAGCTGCAATACAGTCGTGCTCTCATAGTGAATGAGTGAAAACTGCCTCTACGTACTAGACCCCCAGACATGCATCACAGCTCTCATGCCCATAATCTGGTGGCAGGGAAGCACCGCATCTAGAAACACTGGACACTAAAGTCGATATGATATCTTTAAAAAGACGTATTTTGCTCTCTTAGAGAAACTGCCTTTATGCGCATCTAGACTGCTCTTATAGGCACCCAGTGAAATGCCAGGTGACAGGAGAAAAACCAGCTTGACTACCACCAAATGCATTTTGTCCAATGGGTGCAACCTGGAGCTCCAGTAGGTCTCTTTAGCAGCATGTGTCTCTTCAGTGCATTTGGCTCTGAAGCAAAGTGATGGAGTCATCAGTGTGATTGGTCATCTGATGATAACCCATAATGTTTTCGACATAATGTTGGAATTCCCAATTGAAAAGGAACCCTAGTTAGAGTAGGCCACTCTGTGTAAAGTACTGTACAATTTCTGATACTACTGACGTTTAATAAATATAATCCCAAAATAGATATTAGCCATTGATGGACTGGAATATTTATCAGTAATGGCAACTAATGCCAGTCTGTTGCTCAAAAAGGCTGTTGTATGGGTTCAAAATACTTGGTATTTAATGCTTTAACTGGACTACAGTCAGAGACCCAGAAATTATACAAACTTTGAAGGATATACAAATTAAGGGCAAATTTAAAACTGTTTATTATATTAATAATAATATTATTTATTACTCGCATGTCATTGCAGTCCTCTCAGACCTTCATTCATCTTCAGAACACAATTCAAGATATTTCAGAGAGCTTGGGTCCTAAAATGCTCAAAAAGCTCCAGAAAAGGAACCAAAAACAATTGTCAAAATAATTGCTGGTTATAGTAAACTTACACCCTCATCTAATGCATACCACATATACAAACAAAGTCATATTTACAGTTTTTTTTGCTGCAAAAAAGTGTTGTCTGGGCTTGGTCTGATTACAGCTGAACTACTGAAAAAAGACTGAGGGCTCTATTTTGACGGTCCATGCGCAGAGCGCAAAACGCAGGGCACAAATGCTTTCAGGGCGTGTCAGAACACATTTTTGCCAATTTAAGGACGGGAAAATGCGCTTTGCGCCGTAGCGCATGGTCTAAAAGGGTTGAGTTAATTTTCTTAATGAGGTGTGTTTTGAGAATAAACCAACCAGAGTCTCATCTCCCATTCCCTTCAAAATCCAGCTGCGTCACGCCAAGAGCGCATTCACTATTTACAGGATGCAAAGTAAGTCTAAGTGGAAAAAATTAGCATTTCACAAGCAAACAGTTCACAGTTTATTAACAGAAAACAGTTAAACAGAGCATCTACTGCGTGAGAATGAGAGATAATGGATCTACTTTCACTTTCGCTCTTGGATAGGGAAACCTTTACGCACAGACATCCATTAGTCTATAAATAATTAATTTTGTTTGTTAAGCGCAAAGATTTGTTTCAAAACTATTTCTAAATTCAGTTCTAATTTCCAGCAAATGAACAAATGAACAATAATGACCAAGTGTGGTCAAAATACTGAGTTATTTTCAAATACACCTGCCATGCCCCATATGGTCTAAAACCTGCAGATGGGCAAATCTAAGCTTGTTTTTAATAAAACAAATATAAATATGGATATAATAATACTGCTAATAATAATAACATTATACAAAAGCAAATTGTTATGAATGAACAGAAAAAGCCTCCCGAGATGAAGAAGACATAAAAGCAGTGATTTTTATATAAATAATGTGTTTTGTAATATTTTAAATTTTATATTTATATCCTATATCTATTCTTATTATATCCTATATATATCCTTAATATTTAAATTTTTTCATATGTAAAGATATTTGCCTATTGCTCTCTTGTGTGAATTAAGCAGTGTGTAAGCGAGGCACAACTCTGCGCTGGAGTTTAGACCGGGTTTGTTTTGGTCTAATGAAAAATCTATTATAATTTCTCAAAATAGCAACGCGCCAGCGGTCCGCCTCAGAACTCCTCCTTTTTACACCAGAACGCCTCTGGGCGCACATATGAGCGCTAATGCATTTGCTATTTAAACAGCGTAGCGCAACGCCTCAAAAACCACTCTTGCACCATACTGAAACTACCAAAAGACTACTGCGCCGCGCCTTGCACCACACTGCGCCGGGTGTATGATTGGGCCCTGAATGTTTTGAGGATGTGTTTAGTCTTTTCTGGATTCGCGATCTCAGGACCCTTGCTGTCTATGAGGATGAAAGAACTCAAGGACTTCATTTAATTTCTGAAGATCAACAAATCTGAATCTAAGAAACATGTGCTACATTACTCTAATAATAGCTGGTCTAACATTAAAATATGGAAACATTATATTATGTTATTTTGTATGTGAAAGAGTAATCATAATCTTGAAAAGGGATTTGATGTTGTTTTATGTTTGTAGCTTTTTTTTTAATCTGGCATGATCATAACTTTAATCTAGGAATTTTAAAATGACATTAGTATATCACAAGCATATCTGTGGCCAAAACTCTTTAAGAATGGCGATTCAACTACATTGATTCAAACTGTAGTTCTGCCGAATGACTAAGAAGTTATGATGGTAAAAACTGTACATATAGTCAAATAATCCTTCTGCAATCTTATATCAAAACTGAAATAAGGGCAGCATTAATAACTAGAAATGTGGGAGAGCATTTTTATTATATGATTGCATTGCAACATGGAGCAATTAAGTGTTGATGTATAATCAAATGTAATTCAAAAATACTTAAAAAAAATTAAAAATTAATAGTTTATGGATAATAACCTTTAGAATCTGTATGGGCCTTCTTTCTGAGAAAGACATGTTTTGCATTATAAACAAATGCATATAATAATTTGCACTCTCAGAACTCTTCTCAGTTTACATTTTTTTTTTTTGTTGCTTTTTTGTATTCCTAATAACACAGCATATACATGTGTGTAGTATGTGTGCAAAAAGACTTGCTTTAAGAGTTGGGTTAATTTAGGATCTGCTGAAAGTAATTTGTTAATTCTATTTTCTAATATTGGATAAATGAATTGTGAGGAGAATAATTGCACCATATTTTTTTTTTTTTTTTAAAAACACTTAACTGATTTTTTTATAGTACCCTATTAAGTTTTCAAGAATTTGTTGCTTGAACACGCATGCAAATAGTTGTAATACTCTTTAAAGTCATTGTAAAAGTTTAAATAATAAATACTGTAAATCACTGTATTTTAAAATGCCTATGATAACAATGTCATGCATTTTTATTATTACAATATTTTAAATTAAATAAAAAAATTTAAATTCTGGGGATACGCAAATTTTTAACATTATGCAGTTACACCCACATTAGTGTCTACAGTACAATCCTTATTTCACAATCAATGATTTCATTTACTTACTGTTAGGGCGATCAAGATCTGGACTACTCCTGGCTGCTGCTATAGAGAGAACAGATGTTCAAAGGAAATCCTGTGCTCAGTGCTTAGTTAGGTTTAAAATGTCTTATTTTGTACTGCATTTTGTAATTCTCGTATTAATTTTGCTAAACAAGAATAACTTTCAAAAAAACAGCATAAAATCTAAACAGAATAAACAAAAACAATCTAAATAATTGACTGACTATACATAAAAAAATCTAAACATTTGCATATATTATTCAATAATTTAACTAAAATAAATATAAAAAGTAATAAAGCACACATTTTATGCATATTATACATTATACATATAAATAAACTGAATGACGGGCTTAACAATATATAGAGATATGTGCATTTTTCTGCAGACACCGATTTCCTGTGAGGCTTTTCCTGGTTTTTAATGGAGGGTAACAAATGTAAAAGCGCAGTGAGATACCAGTTAAATTAAACTTACACCACTGCTTATGATGGGCTAATTTCAAATGCTGGGTATATTTGTAGCCTTTCAAAATTGTATCTTACCTGAACTCAACGCCATTGCAGCACATCAGCTTGAAATTGAAATTGAAATAAAAAAAAACAGTGAAAGCTGAGAGCTGCTGTGCCACACCTGCAGAGGCTGAAAAATAAATCATAAAAAAATGAATAAGTTAAGTGTAAATCTTTAAATTATACATGTCAGCTTGGTCTTACTTTTTACAATAGGCAAAGTAAGGATGCTGATTCTGCTGATGTAATATTTGTCATTATTTAAATGAAGTTATTTAAATTATACTTCACTAAAAATCACAGACAATAGCCCCTTTCACACATACTGTACAGTCCTTTCTGGATAATTAATTAATTAATTTTTAAAATACCAGTAAATTTCAGGGTGTCCGCGTGGTCTTAAAAATAAAATAAAAGTTGTTAAATCAATTACGAGAAAATTAAGGCCCTTAAAAAGTATTAAAAAGTCTTAATCCCGTTTTTACGAGGTCTTAAATTTTGTTAAAGCGTTGTCCAAAGTTTTTGGACAAGCAAAGATATATTTATTTTCCTCGATTGGTTTGGGCTGGGTGCGTCCAGCCAAGCTCTTCTGTCCGGGTGATGTCATGTAATTTGCGACAAATTCGAGGAAGGTGATGTGACGCTCTCCACATTTAGCGAAACCATGGAGCAGGTCTATTCAATTGGTGGCCCTTTGTTCCAGCCCTCCAAATAGTGTGACCAAGACGAAAAACGGTTGCTATAGTTATAAAGTGGCTTGCGTCTGTTCAATACCGTTCAAGCTTTTCACTCATCATAGCACACGTGCTGATGCTGATGTGACAGTAAAAGTGATTTGACAGCACAAGCTGCAGTTGAAGGCTACGCAGAGCGTGATTTACCTGACATTAAGTGAGTGGCGCGAGTAGCAGAAAACATTTGTATATTTCATCGTTAAGGCTTCTCAACGCTGTGTTTCTGTTGCACGGAACAAACTGCTGCAACTAAACAAAGTCATGCCACCTGTGTGCTAGTTTAAAGTTCCAAGCTTATAGCTACACCAAGGCTAACACACACACATATTGCGTCTTTTCCGTGCGCAAGTACGTTATTTCCAATATTAGAATATATGCCAATATGTGTGCGCAAGCAGAGTGATGTGCTCGCGCCTTTCCAGATGCACCGAGTAGAAAACATCTGATGCCATAGCGGTGAGAGTTGTTCGTGGTTTTCAGTGCAATATAAACAAAAGATTTGTTAGACGAATTATTATAAGTGATTAAAATGATTATGTATGTATGAACTCAGATAACAACAGTTCAGTTAAATACTTAGCTAATATAAAGCCTAAATTAACATTAGACGTGATAACACTGAAACCATGATTATTCTTCAGACTATAATCATAAAACCAAAATCTGTAATTGTTGCATCCATAATTGTTATTCAAAACACAACATATGAATATGTCTCAATGTAGAAGCAGCCTACTTCAGCAATGCACTGATTTTGTTGTGCTTTGAAAAAAAGCCACATTGTATAATGCACTGATGCTATGTAGTTTCAGAATACAATATAATAACATTTTAATGTAAAAAAAAAAAATGCTGTTGTGGTATGACTCATAATGCAAGTCTTATCTCTCCGGCCCCTCATTTGGGATACTTTTCATGAACCGGCCCCCATGACAAACTAATTGAATAGCCCTGTCATAGAGCAAAACAGATGCAAAATAAGATACTGTAAGTTTGCGTACTTCTGGTTGGAGAAAGACGAGTTTAAACAGTGGCTGAAACCTGTTGCTGAAAACAACCTAGTAATTTAATCTTTCAAGATTTGTTTCTTCGGAGCTTATCTGAGTTCTGTTGCATGGTTGTGCTCAATTGATTTATTTAACTACAACTGTTTATTAAGTTAAAGGTTTGATACTGATTAGTACTTGAAGTGGCGATGAGCTCCTAAAATATTTTAGGAAGCTCTCTAAAAAGTCTTAAAAAGGTATTGAAACTACCTTTAGGATGCCTGCATATATCCTGAATTTATTCCTGCAATTGTCCAGTAAGAGAAGTTTATTTGACAGAATACTGCTCTGTGTGAACGCAGAAAACAAAATTGCAGGAAAGAGTGCGCATACGCTTAGAACACGCTGGTGTTAGACGTCTACTCCAGCCAATCAGAACAATCAGACGCATTCATGTCCGTGCTGTTTATGAAAACATCAAGTTCACAAACTATGTACAGTTAAGGAGCCCCTATTATGGGTTTTTGAAAATGAGTTTCCATGCAATGTGTAACACAGCTCAAAGTGAAGTTAAATATATCCAGCTGAGGGTTAAATCTGAAAGTGCACCGTGTTTAAAAATATATTGATTTTTAAGAGGTGATTTGACTCTTTTAAATGATTCACCGTTCGTCTGGATCTTTTGCATATTCAAATTGATTTGTCAGTCGGTTGTTAAAGGAAGAATCAGAACAGACTATTGATGTGTGGGACTTTGTCAAAGCTCGACAGGAACTTTACAGTGTTTAGTTTATAGATCAGTTTCTTCCTCCATTTCACAAGTGTAAGTAAGTGCGATTAAAATGGCTGCCTCATTGTATTCTCTAGCTTGCAAATTATGTATTTAATTGTGTATTATTATGTATTATGTGTTTTGTTACTTGTAACCGCTTGTACTGTATCAGGTTAACTCTTTATATTCTCATATGCATCTAAAACCACGTTGAAAATGCATCGTGTGCCGCTTTGTTTACGCATTTAAGTGCTTTGTGAGCTTGCAATCCTCTGCCGTTTGTTGTTGCTATGGCCACCATCAGCTGTTCCTACACACGTGCGGCGGTCAACTTTCAAAATAGTTCAGCTTTTGCCACTGTGTGGATTAATGCTGAATGTGTGTCATGCTTAAGAATAGAGCAACATGCTGGTTTTTAACTGCACTGCTTTAGTGCACTCCTGCACTGGGCTCATACATACACTCTGCACTCTGACTACTTTAACAATTGTTGATAAGCCATGGTGGGTATATCTCTGTGTCTCACGCTAAAAACAGACTGGGTCATCAGATTATTCAAATGTGCACATGCACACAGCTCTTTTGCCTTTTTTCATGAATGAGTTGTTTATACGTGTTTTAACATAATTTATTCATAACAAACGTAGGCTATAGGCCACTTGGAAGTTGGAACAAAGAAATAACATAAGTCCTCTGTAACATCTCAGCACTCTAAATAGCCCTAGGCATACACTTAGCCTTTAAGTTGGCCAACACACCAATAAAAATAAGCCTTTCTTAACAAATTAAATTAAAATAAATTATGAAGAGTATTTGGCAATAACAAAATTAAAATAAAGGCTCTGAGGGATTTGTTTCGTCACTTCTCTTCACAATCTGGCATTAGGGTGGCGGTGAAGCTGAATATTAAAAGAATAATGCCACCATTAGCCTGTATACTCTGTCTACATTATGATTATATGGTTTAATTAATATTCATTTATAATTTAAAAACCTTTACTCACCAAGAATAGGCTACATGTTTTTGTGGAGGAATATTATTGAATCCACTATAGATGGCTTTAGTGCAGTCCTGCGCTGACTGAGCAGCACTGAACACCCTTTCACTGCTGCTGGCCAGGATGCACCACTGATCTGGCTAATTCAGCATGTTTTGGGTAGGATTGTTCATCTACCACCAGACAAGAACATATATTTCATTTTCCAAGACAGAGGTTTCAATGTAACGAGTCACCTCGTCATCTTCCCAGTCAGCTAGCTGTACATTGCTGCTTAGCGCTCTACCGTAGTACGCAGTGTAAGAGCGACCACCGAAATACATTGGCGGCTAGAATGACCGTTCTTTTCGGACTGGCGGCTGGCCTGACCGCAGTCAAAATTCGCTCTTTTTGACTTCTTCGTCATCATTTGTTTCACCTTTGCAGGGATGGATTTTAATGTTGTAACAAACGATTTGATTACTTTCTCACACTAATCGAAATGCATCACATGACTGTTTTTTTACTGCGCAAGCCCGGCCCGACTAAGTCTAAAATGATAGAAATTCTGAACCTGTCGGGTCCCGTCAGGTTCAGACAAAGATCTTCAGCTCTACCCTGCATGCATATCAGACTTCTTTTGGAGACCCCCAAAACCAAAATATAACATATTATAATGCATAATACGGGCTCTTTAATTAGCCATTTTTGTGATTAGACAATATTAATTAAAAAACAATTAATAAATTTAATTCACAATCAATCAAACTCAAACTGTTACTTTTCACTGGGAAGCGTTTTGTTGTTTGAACAGGCCCTCTCTTAACAAGCTCACAGCGCTCATCATCTGAAAGCTGTTTCAGCCAGATCGCAGAGGTAGCTATGTTTCATTGTTTGTCTTATTTCTACTTTTTCCCCAAAATTTTTTTTAACAACTTTTTTTAACAAATTTTTTAAAACATTTTTTAACTAACACTCTACCTGCCTCAGCTTTGATTGCTGGCAGGTTGGCAGTGCTTTTGAACCGCTCACACCTTGCGCATATGCAGTACGGAAGGAACGTTCCATTTTTTATGGGGGCCCTCAGTTTTGAAAAGAAGTAATATTACTAAAATCTGAACGGCTATAGACATATTTTTCAACATATAATAAATAACTTATGATAAAAAAGTTACCTCACGTATTGGTTAAGTCTGCCCCTGTTTACAGCACAAGTCTATTCTTGGTTTAATTTTGTAGACCACCACTTGGAGATTGTCCTCTATATTCAGTTATGGCCTATATAGTTTTTAATTGACATGAGTGCCATAAAGATGTCAAAGTTTAACATTGTGCTGTAAAATCAATCTGCTGCAACTATTGATATTGATGTGTTGTTAATCTAGTAGAAATTATTATTAACTAATCTGGGTGGAGTGCTAGTCCACTATATGGAGCCCCAGCATGAAGCGTGACAGGAGACAAATGATGATTGTTTAATATTTTACCTCTTCAGAATGTGGCACTTTACATCCTCTAGTTTTTCACAGTTCTCAGATTAACAGAGGTTGTAATAGGTGTTGTTTAATCTGGAATAAACAAATAAAACATCAAAATCTGTCTGTATACAGTAACACAAATATTCATCTCAGCATACATCTAACATATAATGCGATAATAGGCACAGAAAACACATGCAGGTCATTCCTTTGGCATTCTGAGCTTAATGAACTAATAACACCAGTTGGCCATGCCACAGCAGCATAACTAACATGATTATTAAAAGAACATAGATCAACTTACAGCCATGCAGGCATGTTTAACACTTATAGATACAGGCATAGAAATGAAACTGAAAGCAAACTAAATCATTACAGACAGACTGCCCTCGGCATTCTGAACACATTCATCTACTGTAGGTCAGGTGCACATTAATGAGTCTGTTTTTATAATGAATAAGACATTTATACAGTCTGTGCTTTTTCAGGAGTGTTAACTATTAGTGTGTGTGTGTGTGTGTGTGTGTGTGTGTGTGTGTGTGTGTGTGTGTGTGTGTGTTGTAACTCCCAGCAAAGGAATAAATAAACAATAATAATGAAGAGTGGTCAGAGAACTGAGCTATATCCAAACACACATGCTGTTCTTATGCCCCATATGGTGATGCTGACATCTCCAAAACCCCACAGCTGGACACATCTACACATACTGTTAATGTTCGACACTGTGCATGTAGTTGATCAATTTTAACAAATAAAAACACTTACAGGTTGTGGTTCACAATCCACAGCATATGTTATTATCGTTGAATTGCTTCTTCTTTGAAAAAGTTTTTAGCCGAATCCAGCACTGACCTGAGAGATTCTGGTAGCTTTGTCAAATGCTAGAGCTATGTATTTTTAAAATTTTCTAGAGCATAATTAAAATTAAAATCAAGCTGTAAGCACTTTTCTCGTTGTGTCGTGTCCTTTGGAAGCCCAAATACAGAAACAGAACAAGCTTCACAGAGGGGTGAAGGCTGAAACCCCTCAGCACTTCTCAAATGTACTTGTTTAAAAATAGACACCTAAAATTCTTTCTCTTAAAGGGGCAGTACACAACAGCTGAAATAAAAATGTACTCATCATTTACTCATTTATTAACTCTCAAGTGGTTTCAAACACAAATTTGTTTGATGAAAACAAATTAAGATATATTGAAGAATGTTTCCTTTCAAAGATGCAATTTAGATTTAAGCGCGAAACTGGAATACCATATAAAACATTTGCAAATAAAGCATTTTCAACCACTGAGAAACAAAAGCGAACAACATTCTTCAAACAAATGAAACTCGTTCTACACGGACACACTGAGAATCTGGAAGCGAATGATCTGATTTACGACCGAAATCCTCGGAAATACACATCAGGAAAGCAGCTCTTTTTGGCGGTAAATCCTCAGTGGCTTCCTGAAACCCCCAGGTGAGATTAATTAAGATTTTATGTTATGTATAGTTTGTTAAAATAGTACATAGTTTTAAGCAAAAGTCTGGCCATTTTGTCAAAATATATCAGGGAGTCGCTATTCTGTTTTTAATTCATTCATTCATATTAACTAACTGTGGATTAATAGTTGTTTTACGAATGTTAATCAAACAATGATGAAACGTTACTGATCTGAGCTGGGCTACTTTTAATTTTATTGTAAAGTTTTATCATTAACGTTAGACACTCAAGATGATGCAGTGTATTTGTTATCTATTATTAAGTGTGCATTGGTCTATAATGCTCATGTACAAGCAGGTTATTTTTTTCAAGAACACATATAGAGGTAAAGTTGGTTTTATATTCGAACATTCGTTCATTCAACTGTCTCGGTATTGTTTACCACGCTAATTTGAATATTCGACCAGAATTAGCATGCAAGTAAGACTTTAATACCAAATTAGCACTATCTAATATACTGTAAACAATGTACTTTAATAATCATTGGCTAATATGATTTTCCTATGTAGAATTTGCAAAGAACACTGAATATCCAAATATGTAAAACCAACTTTACCTCTGTAGAACACTTTTCCATGCTAAACGATTAGTGAAATCTGTAAGTATTGTAAATGTTAGTGAAAATACAATTTCTTTCCAAATTCTCATTAGTAAAGACATGGCAACACAATCTGTGTGAATGAAGCATTGCATTATTTATTATTTATTTTATGTGTTTGTTTTAGTCAACAGTCAAAAATAGTCTTTATAATCTTAAGGTTTCACAATATTAATCTTATAAAAAGTGAATAAAACTTGCTTTAAAAATGACTTGAGTTGCATGTATTCTGTACTGTTGATGTATGAGATATGTAATCTGCTGCTGATGAAACAATCAGATGAAATGACAAAGTAAGCTGTATGTTGTCAGGGGAAAGAATAATATCATATAGTGCCTTTAAAAGTTGTTTTCTCAAAGCGCTTTACAGGCAAGCAACACAACAGATACAAAAGCACACATCATGAATAAAACAAATATATAACCAAAAATGCATTTCAATAACTACATATAATAAAAAGTGTATAATCCCAAAATGTTTCAAGAAGAAATATAAACATCCCTAGAAAACTGACTTCTTTGATGTCTACCGGGAGACTAGAAGTAAAAAGCTCTGTCACCGTGTATTGGGAACAAATAAAAGGCCACTTTAAAAAGGATTGCACCATGTTCTGTATTTACATTGTTTCTATGCATTAAGTTCTGCAAACAAGTGCCAAATGGTGGCTCTGGTGTGCATACCATCATAGAAAACAACGGACCTCATTCATTAAACGCGTGTACTCATATTTTGCATGAAATCAGAGTATGGCCGTTTTCTCAAATAAATCATAATTAATCAAAAACGTTTGTATTAAAATGTATTCTAAATGTATGAAAAGATCAAATGTTAAAAAAAGTATAGCACACATATGCAGTAATCATGTATGCCCAGGGCCTTACAAACATGAAGAATCTGACGTGTAATTAGATATGTTATTTACAGTGCGGGTGAAAAGTAAGTACTAGACATTAAAAATTGCTAATACAGTAAAATATAATATAAATGAGCATGCATGCGCTTATTTAGAACACTACAAATTTACTAACAGAAGAACGAGTTTAAGAGCAAGCTCATGTTTTAGTGAGAAGTTTAAATGTGCATATTATATGAAAAACATATACAATTAAAAGTGAATGAGACTCATTGTTTTCAATTCTGAAAAATGTGGTGCAGCACTTGACGTCTGGAGTGTGATAGCCTCGAGAAGAATGCAGATTAGGACATCTTATTTAAGGCATTTAAAGGTCAGTCAGGTATTGTGGAGCCTGATGATGTAAAGTCGTTCAAGTTACATTAGGATAAAAAAACTAAACAAACAGTGCTGTGTCTGACAAGGAATTGGTGCAAGGACCTCAAGCTCTGGCCATAAACAAAATTATAGCAGCTTAATTTTGTAAAATCTTCTTCCTAAATCCTCAATAAAAGATCCAGCAAGAAGGCCATTGCAGTAGTCAATATATGAGTGGACAAATTAGTTTATTAACATTTCAGTGATTGAGAAAATCCACAATAGAGGTAAACATAAGGGGTGTGACGGTTCACAAAATCTTCGGTTTGGTTTGTGTCATAGTTCTGTGATCACAGTTTTCTGTTTGATTTGGTTTACTTTGTAAAAAAAACATCAACATAACACATAGCCTCATAATCTTTACAGTTTACATTTTAGAAAAAGTTCTCAAGGCCATGTAATCAAAAAACTGAAAGAACTAAGCTGCCTGATCTTAGTAATAGACTCGCCATTTTATTAAATGACATGTTTGCAATTCTGATACAGCAAGATGTTGTAATTTACGAAGGTTTCGTTTTAAAATAAATCTTTCATGAATGTTTACTTTCACTTACATTACTTTTAAAGATGGGTATTCTGATGTTATGTTACATGCAGTCAGCCTTTATGTTGCGGCATGGGAATATGTAAAAATACCTCAGCATTTGTGAGCTGAGAAAAAAAGCGTACAAGTAAGTATTGCGTTTCTGTGGTGTCTTGTGCTGGAATCTGTTAACAGATTTAACCTGAAGCAAGGTTGCAGCATTGACTGAAAGAGATGCTGTTAACTCAGGAGAAATTAACAAAAGTGAAACTATTATGGGACAGAATAAATGTAAGGTAGGCTGTAACCATAATACCATACCAACAAAATGCTTCAGGGGCCATTTTACAGATCTGTAGGATGTTATAGATTAGTGAGCCTTTCACATATCAAGTCTTTTTTATGCACAAGTGTGCATACACCATGGATTCCAGTAAGATCCAAACACTTTCTCTGTCAAATAACAAATGAATTAATTAATAAACCAACAAACAAACAAATTAATAAAAGTCAAATAATCTGTAAACAAGTTACAAAACCGCGAGAGGACCATCTCATCCCTGGTAAACATGCAATATTTCTGAGATAAAAGTAGGATGTCTTAACTGCATTCTGCACAAAAGGCACAAATGAAAACACATCAAAGATGACTCGATGGATATTTTTGCTCTAAAGTTTCAAAGTAAATCTTTTTTGCAGTTTGTGTGGTGAGCATTACTTCCGTTTTTGGGCTATTTAGGCACAGGAAATTATTAGACATCCAATCTCAGAGATACATTAAAAGAGATTCACAGTGGTCATAGATAAATACACACAATGAAAAGTAAAGAACCCAATACCGAACCCTGTGGTACACCAGTATAAATAGGACCAAACTTGGATATTTAGCCACCCATAAAAAACAATTTGACTGTGATCAGTAAAATAAGACCTGAACCAGCCAAGAACTGTCTCTGACAAATCCAAACACAGTTTGAAGATGATCAAGTAACAATGCATGAAATATTGAGTGCCAGAAAAGCATAATGAGTAGTCTGTTAAAACAACAGACCTAGAAGTACTAATAATGTGATGGTAAACATTATTAATCTTGTGAATGAAAATTTAAATCTACATTGTTGTACATTGTACATTAACTGTTAATTGTTTTAAAAAGCTTTCTGGGACTTGTTTGATTATTTTCAAAAGTACTGGAACGGTACTGTGTAGATCTTGCAGTTTCAGTTGGTTCTCTATAGTGTGCCAGTTTTATCAAGCTTGATGGAACCCAATTAAACCAGAGCAATGCCACTTTCACATCGAAATTCTGACATGCAACTGTCTGTGAACGCAAGTCATCATTATTTTGAGTGGCTGACAGCAAGTAATGTAACATTGTGTGTTTTTTTTTGGGGGGGGGTGCAAAATATTCAAGTCGGCTGTAAAAGTAGATCAAATAATTGCATACAATTTTAAATTAAATTATGGAAATAAAAAGATTAATTGGAATAAATGAACAAGTATTAAATTATTATAAATGAATAACGGTTGTCTCACACAAGTTACACAAACACAATCTTCTGGCAATTTGTAACTATTTGATTGAGTGACTAATTCGTATGAATTTGTTTAATTCAATTTGTACATTTTAGCCCAATTTAATCCTCCATTGATGGTTGAGTTTACAGGTGGGAATTGGGGACACACCTCCTTTTACAAATCATAGGTTTTTGTACAAATTAAATTGAATGAATTCATATGAGTTAATCATTATAATCAAGATAATTTTGGAGATCTGGCTGGTTACACACATAAGTTGCAACTGTGAATGTAATAGTTCTGCATAAGCATTGTCATCTCGTGGTATACGTTTTCTGAACAGTTAGTAGACATCTGACAGTAAAGTTTTTTCATTGCTGAGGGAATGATCTGTTGTGTGATGTGACAGTAATGGTTTTTATTGTTGACTGGATACTTAAACACTACTGATGTTCATGAACTGAACATATATGACTGTGATTGGGTCCAATGATAATCACAGATCAAACATGCCGTGTTTCTTGAAATGAGAAATGTGCTCCTACATGAAGTGGATTGTGATTATTTTTTCAGTGATTACAGTAAGAATGGCGTAATTTGAGCCACAGATAACTTAAACAAACGCAGGGCATAAAATAAAGACATCATGTAGCGGACAGTTTGGGTTCAGTGACTGGCGCACTTCTCTACTGCTGCTGTTTGGGGTGTGTGTCCATACCTTTGACGTAAGCTAAAGGCTTCATGGTCTGCTTCAGTTTGTTGCTCCGATATGTTAACGTGGTTGTCATCTATTATAATGTGTGAAGTATCACAAGCAATGTATCAAAATTCTTCTTATTTCCTGAAATAAACTGCATTTGGGGATAATCCAGCACTGCTCTTTGATAAGTAGGACTCTCCTTCCTCTCTATGCAGGAGCAACACAATAGCCTACTCCTCTATCTTTTCCTACTTGGGAGAATAGAGGAGAACAAAGTATGACTGCTTAAACTGACTTCAAAATGTTTTGCATTTTTTGGATTAATTAATACACATTGGACTTAGTGTTCAAGGCTGGTCTACGTGACAAATTTTCACATATGAATACGAAAAAAAATGCATGTGAAAATTTTGGACTACAGTTTGCAAAGACCTTAACACGTAAAAAGTTCACAAACTATGAAAGACCAGTGCCATTTTATCTGTCTTTTCAGCGATATTTAACTGGTTTCACATGACGTGACATGCCCGTTTTCCCCTTTTAGCACTTTCCTCTGCACATATGAGTGTTATCATGTCCTTCAGCGTCTGAACCTGCTCATTTACTCTCTGTTTAAAAGCAGTCAGTTCATCTTGTTGTTTTTTGGCTTCATCTTGATGTTTCTTCATCATCTTCTCTATTTCATCATCTTGGTTTTGCTTAATTTCGTCATACTCTTCTATTTCTTTTTCTACTATTTCCTTCTCTTCCTTTCCTCTTCTCTTTATCTCCTCTTGCTCTCGTTCCAGATCTTCAATCATGTTCCTCCATCTCCTCCTCTTTTCCTTCTGTCTCTTCTCATCCTCCTGTTTTCTTCTCGCACACTCCTTTTTCCTCTCTTCCTGCAGCTGATAATACCATCTCTTTATTTCATTGATCTCTTCTTCATATTCTGTCTCTGCTTCTTCTCGCTCTTGTCTCTGTCGCTCCCTCTCCTCCTTTACCATCTGCCTGTCTTCTTTCTGTCTTTCATATTTCTTCCTCAGGTTTTCCAGCTCTTCTTCTTTTTCTCTCAACTGTTCTTTTACTTTCTGTTTGGTCTTTCTTTCAAGTTCCTCTTGTTGATTCTTCTCTTCCTCCCATTCTCTGTACAGTTCAATAATTTTTTCATCACTTCCGGCCTCTTTTACTTTGCTCATCCATTCTTCTCTTTCTTTCTCCTCTTGTTCTTTTCTATTTTGTACATCTGAATCTCTCTTGTTTATGTCCTCTTTTTCTTTTATCAGAAGTTCAGCTATGTTTTTAATCTTTTCTTGGTCTTGTTTATATTCTTCTTCTCTCTTTTGATCTTCTTCTCTTTCTTCCTGCTGTTTTTCATTCTGTCTTCTCTGATCTTCCATCTTTCTCTCCAGCTCCTCTATTCTCTGATTATATTCCTGTCTCATCTGTTTCTCCAGATCTGCCCGTTTCTGATCCTCTTTCTCCCGCTTCTCCTGCTCTGATTTCTCTTTCTCCTCAAACGCTCTCCTAAGTGTTTCTGCTTTTTCTCTGTATTTGTTCTCCAGCCTTGTTCTTTCTTCATTTGTATTTCGTTTCTTCTCCTCTAGTCTTCTTCTGTTACTGATTTCCATCTCATATCTGGCTTCTAATTCTTTAAGTTCAGTCAGATTTTTTCTTTCATTCTCTCTGATAATTTCCCTTCTCCTTGAGATCTCTGCCTCCTGAAACACCTCATTAGTGAAGTATCTGCCCTGATTAGATTTCTTCACCTCTTCTATCATATTGAACAGCTCAGTAACTTGTGTTCGATCTTGTGTTTTTGCGTTGTTAAAAGCCAAGAATCTGTTTCCACAGTCGCTGATCAGGTTTCTGAGTTCAGCATTTTTGCTTTGCTCCACATATTGTGTGATTGTTTGGTTTTTCAGAGTATCTGCTTTAGTGAAGAGAACAATGCAGAAATTTGCTGCTTCTGGCCCAAACATCATTGATATCATGTCTAAAGTGTCTCTTACTTCTTGGCTGATATTTCCCAAAGTCAACACAACGATGAACACATGAGGTCCAGGAGCTGACAGTGAAACACTTTTCATGATTTGCTCCTGCACTTGTTCCTTTGAAAGTGTCCAGTCAACAAGTCCTGGAGTGTCAACAACAGATACTGATCGACCATCAACATCTCCAACTCCCTTCTGACAAACTGTGGTCACCAAACGTGTACTGGCTTCACTGTAAAATTCAGTTTTTCCGAGAATAGTGTTTCCTGTTGCAGACTTTCCATTTCCTGTCCTTCCAAACAGCAAGACTCTCAAACACTCTGGATCTGATGCTGAAGCTCCTTCATCTGAAAATGACAATAACAGGGCTTACAGAAAGACAACAGTTGATCATGCTTGGCTTTGTGCAAACAATTGATAACTCAAAACTAAAATGTAAGTTATAGTAATTGCAGATGTACATCTCAGGTCTCTTACCAAGTTAAAGAAACATATAGTAACTTTAATTCTTAAATATAATCCAATCACCAGTTAGGTTGCAAACATTCCCCTCAATTGCCAGAAGAAGTTCCCATGCCCAGAGTATAGATTTTTCTTGGACTACATATCCCATTACCCCATGCCTGATGCTGGTTATCTAAATGTCAAACATCTAGGAAATCTAGCATGTCATCTATATATCTTTATTTGTGTTCTGAAGATGAACGTCTCAGGGGATTAGAATGACACAAGGGAGAGTAGTAAACAACATAGCTTTCATTTTTGGTGTACACAAAAGTTTAAAAATAACTATTTCACTAATAAATTAATTTAATTATGGCATGTTGTGTGCTCTCCCTCAGGAAGCCAATACGGAAGTAACTAAAACTGCAATTCATCCGAAATTCCGCTAGTCCTGGCCGCTTCTGGCTCCAAAACAGAGCAAATTTCAATTGAGCCCACTGTTAGACTGGCCAACTTTACAGCAGAAAAAAAGGTGTTTACAGCCTGCTACAAAAAAGATTTTGGTTAATACAGCTAATATTACCCTTCATGACAACTGTGAGGGGGTGAATTTTTTGTTTCCTTTATATTAAGTTATATTAAGTTTGCATAATTAAGGGCGTGGCCACTTGAGTGACAGCTAGGTCTCGCTGGTCGCCGTCACGTCACCTCAGCTGAATCCTGCAGATCAGCCACTAAACTCGGCATATTTATCGTATTTCTGTGTTGTTTTATGTGGCTTTACACAGTCAACTGCCTTTTGGACTTGTTTCCTACAATTATTAGATGGCCTGGCATGCTGAGTGCACTTAATTGTGCTCACAAACCATTCACGTGGCCTCCGTTTCCCATGTGAGTAAAGTTATATACTTATACACCATCTCTATACATGTATTTGTTGTATTTAAGATCATTTATCATTTATGTTTAGAGCTGTAATGCACTGCAGAATCTGTCAGATTGATTAGCTGTGGGCTCTAGATCAGTCATCTGAAGTGTTGTCATACAGTGTTATGCTGGATTTCATCAATAGTCTTACATTAACTAACACAGACTATATCTGAAGAGTTTGGATGTAATTCGCGTTTTCCTCCTGCTGAAAAACGTCATAAGAACAATGTTTAGTGGCTCAATGTGTTACAACAGTGTTTATAAAAGACTAAACACTTTATTGATATAGTGTACAACCAAGCACAAGTGGTCAGAATACAAACGAGTCGCAGGTGATAAAGTATTAAGTGTTCTCCCAAAGTAAAGTGTGTCTGAACCAGGTCCAAGCTAAATGCTAGCAGGTGTCTGTAGCTCCGCCCACTCTCCGCCTCTTTGCCCTTGTTTGGTATCCCGCCGTGGGTGTGATGACACGTGACCAAAATGGCGACGGTTGGCCGCGCCTACTTGTGGCTTCTTTTGCGCTGTTCAGAAACCTATGGGTGACGTCAGGGATACTACGTCCATATATTTTACAGGTTATGATTTCAACAGAGACATTCCAGTGGCTTAGGAGCAAAGAGTATTATGGACATATTCAGCCCATATGATAAAGTAGGACCTCCTAGATGGATTATTGGCTGACATGCACCTTAGGGTTGTTGTCAAGGTACTGATTAACTCCCTTCTTCCACCTGTTAGGCTTAGGATAAAATCGTGAGGACAGACAGTGATTCCCAACAGTTTACAAATAGCTCTCTAGAAGTGAGATGGGACCTTAGAGCGCCTAGCAGATACAATATCCTGAGCAATACCAAAGACCCTGAAGACAGGTACGAATGAGCTCTGCAGTTTCCATAGATGAGGGAATCTTGAGTAATAGAATAAATCTTCAGACCAGTGGGAGACCAGTTATAAAATCTAGGAATATATGGGACCTCAGGCCTATGACAGAAAAATGGAACTGGATGACATGAAATTAATTTCTCGGGTTTCACAAAAAGATGGTAAATAATGATTTAAAACACGGGAAGCTCTGACACAGATGATTCAAGTAAGATAGGGAACATGAAGCCAACAAAATTTGGCTGCATTTCTCAAATATTTGCAAATAATATGGATTATTAGATGATTATTACTGTGAGGATGGTACAGTGAGAATAATGCTGCTATGTTTATGCTTTGTGCGTGTTCTGGTTTTCATTTGTCGAATGAGAAATCAGACTACTGCCCTCCGCAGGTGCAAAAATAAATGCCCTCATGCATATACAGAATGTATGCTCTCAATTCAATTGGCTGCCATCCATTTGCTGTTTGGTCCAGATGGGACCAGGCAACAACAAAGTTAGTTTTTGTTGGCCGTAGGTCTTTGGTGTCAGCTTGGTGTGCCTTTTGGCTTAAGTAGTGAGCAGTCAGTACCTCACAGTGTTATGCTGGTGGAATGGTAACATGTTATGCTGCAATCACACTAGACTTTGAGCATGCAAAATTCTGTCGTCTGTCAGACATTTAAAAAGCGAGCAATTGATCCATGTTTTACATTTCAGTCCAGAGAGGTCATGTTTTGATCTTCAACTGGTCTCATGCAGTCAAGTGATGCAATTTCACCAAGCTTGAACTTTGCAATGCAGCGAACTGTAAAACATGCCGCATGAGCTTGTGTTTCTTGACTGATGCATTCGCGCGAGTATGAATGGAAAGTCTATGGGGAGAAAAGTTCAGTGTGACCGCAGCTTTACACAATATTTAGCTGTTTGCAAATTCACCTGCGCTTAATTGGCCTAATGTACAGCACAATCACTCAATGCTGATTAATTAAAAAAAAGTCGAAATTGGCCAGATTAATTGGCTGCCTAATCAATTGGATGACCTCTACCAAATGTGTTAATGTTAAATTGTAATGACTTACTGTTTGTGTGTGGAACATGAATAGTACTCTCAGTGAGTCGATTCGAATGCGTTTCTTTCTCTGGTCTTTCCTGGACCTTTTGTTTCTCCCATTCTTCTCGTTCTCTCTTCATCTCTTGTATCTCATGCTCACGATCCTCAATGTCTTTAATGTCTCTGTTATATTGTTCATCTCTAAATTCCTCTTCTCGTCTCTGTCTCTCCTTTTCACGCTTCTGTCTTTCTTTCTCCTTCTCCATCTTTATCTTCTCCTTCTCTGCTTCATGTTTTGACTTCAGATCATCTCTCTCTCTCAGTCTTCTTTCTCTCTCTCGTTTAAATTTCTCAAAATATTCATCCCACGATTCCTTCTCTAGTTTTCTCCTCCTCTCGTCATTTTCTTCTCTTCTCTTTCTCTGTTTATCATGAATCTGTCTTTCCTCCTCCATCATCATCTTCATTCGTTCTTTTTCTTTTATATGTTCATCCCTCATTTCCTGTTCTTTTTCTCTCCTTCTCTTATCCTCTTCATCTCTTTGTTGTCTTTCTCTCTTCATCTCTGTTTGCATTTTTCCTTGTTTTTCCTCCATTTCTTTAATATCTCTTTTATATCGTTCTTCTCTCTCTCCAAACTCTCTTTCTAGTCTCTTTCTCTCTTCGTTATGGTGCTGTCTGTCTTTTTGCATCATCAGCTTCGTCGTCTTTTGCTCTTTCTCAAGTTTCTGCATCAGTTCTTCTCTTTCTCTCCTCAGTTTCTCCATGTTGTCCAACATTATTTTCTCTTTTTGTTCTTGTATTCCTCTCTCCATCTCTCTGAACATCCTACATGAGTAATAACTGTCTCCATTTTCCTTCACCATCTTCTCTATCTTCATCAGTAGATCAGACACTTGTGTTGGGTCTTCAGTCTGATTATTGTTGAACACATGGACTCTGTTTCCACACATACCAATCAGGTTCTTAAGAGCAGAATCAGCTTCTCCTAGAAAGTGCTCAAGAGTTTTGTTCCTCAGATCGTCTCCTCTGGTGAACAGCACTATTGTGTACTTTAATGAGTTTTCTCCAAAGTGTTCTTGGATGATCTTCACTGACTCTTGCTCTTCTTGAGTGAATCTTCCCAGTGAAATCAGCAGCAGAAACACGTGAGGTCCAGGCAGGATCATAGAGATGCAGTTGCTGATTTCTCTCTTGATTTCTTCATTACTCAGTTGAGTATCAAACAGTCCAGGAGTGTCGATCACAGTGATGTTTCGACCGTTGATTTCAGTCGTTTGTTTCTGACACTCTTTAGTAACGGAGCTTTGAGAGATGTCTGATATAAATGCTTCTCTTCCTAAGATGGTGTTTCCAGTCGCACTCTTCCCAACTCCAGTTTTACCCAGAAGAACAATCCTCACTTCATTTTCTCTTCCCTTTGAACCTAAAGGTAAATAATACACAAATTAAGAACAATATACTACATTTCAAGTGATTAAATATCTTGAACATTAAACAATATTTTAAAGGTGCCATATACCGCATTGGTTTCCTAAATTAAATTGTTGTCTGATATCTGCATAGTATGTGGCTTAGGTGAGTTGTATTGTTACGACTGAAGTTTATTTTTTTTTTTTTATTATTGCGGATTGTACACCTTTTTTTTTTGTCCCGCCTCCTTGCTGTTTTTCTGATGTCTTATAGGCTACCACGCCGGCGTGATTTCCTGCTTTGATTGGCTGCTGGTCTACGAGGCCTGTATAAAACGGAGCTTCCGGCAGGAATCGGAGAGCTCATTTCTGCTGCGTTCGGTGTTTAAAGTGGAGCTCCTGGGTTTCCCTCACCCCTTCGGCCGACGACCAACAATAATTAATTTTGTATTGATGACCATCCTATGCTTGAATATTTATTGAGAGTTTGAGCGTGTAGGGGTGACCTGCCTATTTATTTGATTACTTTTGACTTTGTTTATATTAGGGAGTCAGGTAAGATTCTTGTATGTTTCTTTAAATAGTAATAGGTAATTTAGTGGATTTATTTTATAGATTCTTTTGTTTGTTATTTTGGCCTGTGGTTAACCTGTCGAAATGCTCGTTTATATAAACCCTATTTTTCTATAATAAATATCTTCATATATACTCTCAATTGAGTGTGTGAGTTTGGTTGTCGACCGAAGGGAATCTTTTGCTTTAAGTTTTGTTTAGTTTGGGAAATCCACCACCCCAACACATTTGTTTGTTCTTCGTTTATTATGCCCTTTTCGTTTCCCCTAGACTTGGGGCGTAATATGTATACTAAAGTTTATTACTCCAGAAAATACCTCTAGAATCAGAAGGTCCATAATTGACCATATTTGGATTGGTCATGAATATTGAGTTCTGCTCTGACATGCAGATCTAACAGACACACACTCGCACACAAACAATATAATGATTTTTAACGTGTAAAAAAAAAACTATGCCTAGTAAAAAATGTTTAACTTAATGTGTGGAGGTTTATTAGTGAGCTCTGTTATATAAAGCCATCAGAGTAATGTTAATCTGTTTTGCTCACAAGGACTGTTGTGTATTAAGGGCAATTTGTAATTCAACTTTACGAAAGACACAGACAGAGATGTATTGGGTTTTATTTTTAAGTTATAATGTTAAAGAAAACACAGCCAGGAATTAATATCAACCTCTGCAGAACAGATGATAATTGAGCTAAGTGATTCGACATGATTCAGCATCTACATGTGTTTGTTGAAACATCATATTTCACAATAAACATAATAAATTAACAAATGATACAATAAAAACATATCCTATGCCTCTTGGAAGTTGAGATGAATAAATGTAAAATCTGTAGATCCTGCATTTTGCATCCTGACGCGAGTTTGAACATGCTCAGTCATTGCACAGAAATGCACCGTAAACAATCTGAGCCTTCTGTTTTCAAAATAAAAGTCTGACATACATAGTAAGTTAAACATAAGCTTAAAAACAACTAAAGGAGGTACATGATCATTGTTGTCTCTATGAAATGTAATGGCTTATCAAACGCATCCTGAGGTGTGTATATTAATGATCTCAGAGCAGCATATCAGTCTATGTTCTGATGACATGGCTCCTCATCAGGTCAGGATGAACAACTTAAAGTACATGCAAATACGGAGGGCGTGGCCTGTGAGTCGCATAACAGTCTGCTTTGTGTTCTGATTAGCCTGTTATCCCCTTGGGTATTGAGTGGTGTCTTAGGCTCATGGTCTGGCCATGTTCATATACTGATCTCTTATTATTCGACTATGCCTACATATAACCAGATTATCTTTATGGGACACCTTTTAAATAATAAGTGTTTAACTCAATTAATTCATGATTATCTTGCCATTACCTTGTGATTGAAACCATGTCTCCAGTGAATGGATCTTCTGCATCATTTCATCATATTCCTGCAGTTTCTCCATCTGCAGCTCCAGAAATGTCTCCGCTGAGAAAACCTCTCGTCTGTTTTCCTCCAGCATCTGCTCAATCTTCTCCATCAATGTGGACACTGGTGTGTTTGGGTCAATGCAATAATGTCGTCCTCCAAGACTCTGAATGACCGTCTGTGTTTCTTCACTGAGTTCTGCTGTATGAAGCTCTGAGTTCTGCTGTATGAGGATCATCATGTGCTTGTTGATTCTGGGGCTGAATATCTTCTGGATCTTCTTGATTTCTGCTCTGTCTTCATTATTGAGAGGACCATCAGGAATGATGAGGATGAACAGATGAACTCCAGGATGGCAGAGAGACACACAGTGGAGCATCTGACGCATCACTTCCTCCTCTGAGAGATTAATGAGAGCTGGAAACTCCATCAGACGGATCAGACGACCATGAAGATCCACATCTCTCCTCTTAAACTCGGATCTGCCCACAGATCCTCTCCTGCTCTCTCTTAGGATCAGCTCTGATATGGAGGATTTTAATATTTTATTCCCACACAGCACCAGATTTACCTTCACACTCTCTGCAAAAGGAATAAACTAATTTAACAATGAGATTTAGTGTGAAGTTAAATGCATCACTTACATAGTATGACATTTACTCACTCACTCACTAAGCTTAAGCAGGTCGCACACTAGATGCACTGCTCAGCGTCGCGCCACACAGTGCCACCATGGCAGCGCTCAGCCTTGACTCAGGACACTGTTCATATTTCTGCCGCACCACAGAGCGCCATCTGAATAATTTCATTTTAAATAGCATGCAAATGTGCATGTCTGGTGTGCGATACTTTCAACTGTTATGTGCACACCGTTTCGCGGCGCTGAGCAGCGCATCCGGTGTGTGACGCCCTTGAGGCTTAGTTCTTGAATTTTCAGGGGTCAGCTAAATGGAACGAACCCCCAATTACTCTAGCCTTTAAAGGGTCACGAAACACCAGAACACATTTTTTGAGCTGTTGACAGTGGTATATGTGTCCCACACTGCTAAAAACACTATTAGGACACCTATATTTCACTAAAAAGTGTAAATTGGTTGTTTTTGCGTTATTTCAAGCAAATTCGTACTTCCTGTTTAAAACTAATTTTTGAAGCTGCGTCACGGTCATGACATAATAGTGTGTATTCCAGCGTGCAGACTGGACGTCTGTGCCAGAGTGAGTCTTATTACGTCTTACAGTGTGCTGCATTAATGCATGAGTAAGGCTTGGCTCAAACCAATCAGCGCGCTCTATTGTGCAACTTCATTAATATTCATTAGCGTCACCGTGTTAACGCCACAGAGACGCCACGTTGTGTTGGCAAAACAAGCATGAAGTGTTGCTTTTATACTTTGCTGCCATTAAGTTTCGTTTTCATTTTCTCTCTGTGAGAGCGCAGCTGGAGTCACGTGTGGATTAACAGTGTACGCGACGCTCGACAACAATAACTTACGTGTCTAAGGAGGATTATTGTTTAGCTGAGAGCTGTTCTCATCTGCAAACGCTGAAATCCGGATTCGCTTGTAACGTTAGTCTCCTCTTAATAAAGACGCGGCTCTAGTTGCTGGTGATTGTCCTGTCTCTACAGATTTGGTAAGTGAGCGACCAGTGCTCTTTGTTTATTCAGTTTGTTCGTATCGAATTAAGTTAACTATTGCACTGAGTGCAAACATAGCACCGCATTTAGTGACCGGAGTAACACACGCGGCTTTCTGACGCTACCTGCCGTGTGCATCTAAGTTTCCGGGAAATGCGGAGGTTTTTTGTCTCTCATTCGCCGTGCGGTATCAAACATTGCATGAAAAATACACGCTTAGAGCAGCTCCTCGAATCAAATATCTCGTTTGTCGCGAGGGGCATGAATGAATTCCCTGAATGAAAGAGCCAAACTGCAGTTAAAGTCCACCATTTAATCATTTGGCAAATAATTCAACTACAGATGTCCATGTAGGTTAAACACCATCACTTTCTCCTGTGTGTGTATTTTGACTGAAACTCGCGCGTGCCCAAATAGACACTCCCACACCATCCCACTTTAGTTCCTCCGACACTCCCCCCTAAACAGAGCTGGACACGCCCACTTTTCTGACTTTTTCCAAAGTAGAGGTGTGAAAACACCCTGCTGAAACGAGCGGGTTTCATGGCCATTTAACAACCCAGCACTCTCTCATTCACACACGAACACAAACACTCATTCATTTGAACCAGCAACCTTCTTGCAACAGTGCTAACCACTGAACCCCCATACAGCTCAATTACTGTAAATACAAATGTACTGTATATAATATAATACACTGTGCTATAATTTAGAGGACAAGTTTGTAGTTGTGCTTTTCCTGTGTTCGGTTTAATTAACTTTTTTCCAATTTCTCTAAGTAAACACACTCTAATTAGATGTCTCGTGATCCAGCAGTTTTCATAATCCTAAACATTTTTTTGTAAATAATTTAATTAATTCCAAAGAGATCAACTAAATTATTTACATAAAAGTTTAAGATGGTTTCTCTTTTGTAATATTTTTTAAATATATTATTTCACAATCAGATATGTCACTTTGTATGAAAGTGGTCTTTTAACCCTGTCACACTGTACCAGCTTTGGTAGACACTCACAATCCTCTGTGATTCTGCTGATGACACAAACGCGGACACTCTCTGGTCTACAGTGTTTAGAGGTAAAAAGCACTACAAAGTGCTCTTTTGAATAAAACATTCTGTGGATCTTCTCCATTTCTGCTCTGTCTTCTTTAGTCAGTGGAGTGACAGGAGTGATGAGGATGAACAGATCAACTCCAGGATCACAGAGATATAAACAATAGAGAGTTTCCTGCATCACTTCATCATCTGAGAGTGCTGGAAGCTCCACTATGTTGATCTGTCGACCATCTATTTTTCCATCTTCACACACTCATTACTTCTGTCTCTCTGGATAGATCTTTTCTAACTAATCCGACTTTCAGTTTTCCTAAAAATAACCCAAACAATTCCCAAAAGTCCAATTGACTTTACATTAAGACAAATATTTTGAGCTCATAACTCTGCACCAGACTGTCCTACAGATTTGCGCTTATTTAACTCAGGGCGTACTCACACTAGGCTATCCGAACCGTGCCCAGGCCCATTTCCCAGATGGTTTGAGAAGTGTGAGTGCGCTGAATCGGGCTCAGGCACGGTTCAATTGGCCGGCTCAGGCCCGGTTAGAAAAGATGTGCCAGAGCGCAGTTCACTTGGGCTTTGGCGTGGTAAGCTTGTAGTGTGAGTGCAAAGCAAACCTGGGCCCAAAACTGAAAGCGAGACGTGACTTTTAAGGGACTGTTTGATATGGATTTATTAATCATTCTTACTGTTCAATGAACGTAAACTCTATAACTGTAACTGTAAACTTGAATAATTTATTCAATTATAAAATTGTAAAATTTTCAGTGTGAATACACTACTTAAACTACTTCCACCACAAAATGATGTAGAACTGGTCTGAGCTGAACAGATGTTTTAAGCCCAGTTGCTTTGTGCACGTCCTGTCTTGTGGATATGCGACATGCACATGCGTGGCTGTTGATCAATTAGTTGTGTTACGTTGCGGCATCTACGTTATGTTACAGTTGCAAAGATTTGAATCCTATTTTAAAGTCCAGAAATTTTTAAAAAGAGACTTTTTGGGCCCTATCATACACACGGCGCAATAAGACGCAAGACGTGTTGCTATTTTCAGATCAACGCAACCCTAATTTTCCCGTTTTCCACCAAAAGTGGAAAACGGGAATCCATTTGCACCACTTTGTGGACTCATGGGTGTGTTGGTCTATAAAAGAGGTGTGTTAAGGCACGTTGTTGTCACGTTGCTGTTTTGAGGAACTAAAATAGACTGAGCAATAGACCAGCTGAGAGCAGGTCTAAAATCCAGCCGAGCGCGTTAGTTGTGCACCTCGCTTAAACATTGCTTATACACACAGGATGTACAGCAATACACAAATATCTTTACAAATGAAAAAGAATTAAAGGACTAAAATATTACAAAATTATTATTTTCTACATAAATATAAACACCACTGCCTCCATGCCTTCTCCACCTTGCGAGGCTTTTTCAGTTCATTCATAACAATCTGCTTTTGTATAATGTTATTATTATTAGCAGTTTTATTTATTATATCCATATTTATATTTGTTTTATTAAAAACAAGCTTAGATTTGCCCACCTGTCAGGTTTTAGACCATATGGGGCACAGCATGTGTTTAGGATATAACTCAGTTTTCTAACCACACTTCGTTATTATTGCTCATTTATTCGTTTGCTGGAAATTAGAACTGAATTTAGAAATAGTTTTAATGCTAATCTATGTGCGTAACAAACAAAATTAATTATGTAGAGGCTAATTGATGTCTTCAGTGAGTGCGTCTAACACGTTTCCTTATCCATGGAAGAGAGAAAGTGAAAGTAAAGGCCAAATGGAGGAGGCTCTTTCTTAATCCTTGCACTGCAGATGCTCTGTTTAACTGTTTTCTCTCTAGTGAAGCGTTCAGTATTTCCACTTACAAAGTTGCTATGTAAAAAGCAAATGCGCTTATGGCGCAACACAACTGGCTCTTAAAGGGAATGGGAGATGAGACTCTGATTGGTTTATTCTCAAAACACACCTACAACTCATGAAGAAAATAAACTCAACCCTATTAGACCATGCGCCACGGCGCAAAGCGGATTTTTCCATCTTTAAAATAGCAAAAGTGGATTCTGACATGCCCTTAATGCGTTTGCGCATTTTGAGCTTCAGACTTTGTGCCTAGACTGTTAAAATACAGCCCTTTGTCTTTATTACCCTGATAAGATCGTGGACACACTATAATCACTAAACTACACACAGTTCTGTCCAAACAGCTTACAAAGGATGATTTTCAACATAGGTGCCCTTTAAAATGTCCTGCAATTAGATTATCTTCTCGGCCTGCTCTACATGTGACACACTGTAATTATTGAAAATCAACTGAAGTACCATGTTGTATTTCAATAGTAAATTACCATATTCTTTTTATGATATTCTCCTGAAAAAAAATACTTCTCACCTCCTCCTGTTTTTGTACCCTTGTGGAGTTTTCCATCCCACCCATGACCTGAATTTTCTGAATCTTCATCCACTGATGTTCCGACATCTTCATCCCTGTTCATGTTATAGATGAAAGATTTCTTGTGTTCTTCATTGAGGATCTTCTCTATCTCTGTGAACAACTCAAAGTGATTTTGAGGGTTTCTTGTATCAAACCTAAAATGTCTTCCTCCACAGTCCTTAATTACATTTTTAATAGCATTATCCCAAAACCTTGAAGTGATTATGGCTGTTCGTGGTTCTTCATCAGTGGTCAGCACTATAGTGTGTTTGATGGCCTTCTGACTGAAGAGACTCAGTATATATTTCACTCTGTGTCTGTCATCCTTAATGAAGTCATTATACTGCAGTACGAGTATGAACACATGAGGGCCTGGAGCACACTCAGACAGACACACACTCACTGTCTTTTTGACCTGATGCTGTGTCTTGAACAGGTTTGGCATGTTGAAGACTCTGATGTTTCTCTCCTGTTCACTGAATCGGGTCTGCTGAACATGAGATGGAGCTCCGCTGTCAGACACTGCTCCACTCTTGATGAAGTTTTCCACTCTGCAGTTTTCTGGGTTATTCTTTCCAATTAGAACAATCCTCAGATCACTCACTGAAAAACAGCACACACACACATTCACTTTATAATGGAGACTTTCCATACATCTGATAATTTTAGACATTGTGGGTCCTATCATACCCCCGGTGCAGTGTGGCGCAAGGTGCGGCACAATACTTGTTTGCTAGTTTCAGCTTGGCACAAGAGTGGTTTTGAGGCGTTGCGCTACGCTGTTTAAATAGCAAATGCATTAGCGCTCATTTGTGCGCTCATAGGCGTTCTGCTCTAAAAAAGGAGGTGTTCTGAGGCGGACCGCTGGCGCGTTGCTATTTTGAGAAACTATAATAGATTTTTCATTAGACCAAAACTAACCCGGTCTAAACTCCAGCGCAGAGTTGCGCCTCGCTTACACACTGCTTAATAGCCTACACACAATACACAAATACCTTTATATATATATATCATATATATTTCATATATATATATATATATATATATGAAAAAATTTAAATATTAAGGAAAGGCCTATATATGGGATATAATAAGAATATATGATTAAAATATTACAAAACATATTATTTTCTAGCCTACATAAATATGAAAATCACTGCTTTTATGTCTTCTTCATCTCGGGAGGCTTTTTCAGTTCATTCATGACAATCTGCTTTTGTATAATGTTATTATTATTAGCAGTATTATTTATTATATCCATATTTATATTTGTTTTATTAAAAACAAGCTTAGATTTGCCCACCTGTCAGGTTTTAGACCATATGGGGCACAGCATGTGTTTAGGATATAACTCAGTTTTCTGACCACACTTCATTATTATTGCTCATTTATTCGTTTGCTGGAAATTAGAACTGAATTTAGAAATAGTTTTGAAACAAATATTTGCGCTTAACAAAATAAGTTAATTATTTTATACACTGTTAGACATTTCTGTGATTTCCACAGCTATTTACTGTATTTCACCAAGTATAATACTGCAAATTCTTTTTACAGTAAAGAACTGGATTTACCATTGCATTATGGGAATTTAGTGTGACATTCAACAACATGTACAGTGATCTACTGTATTTGTAAAAATTCCTGTATTACACTGTATTTTCCACAAGTGCTTCGATGCCACCTTGCAGCGATTCGACTACTCAGCACCACAGGACCCTGGAGCAATTCTGGAGGACAATTTATCAGCATGCCTGATGAACATGCTGGATTTAACAAACTTTACTATGGGAAGCTGAGGCAGTGTTTCATTTTACAGAATGTTTTGTGGACGAGAACAGAACAAATTAATGTATAAAGTTGGTTAATATTATTTTCTCTGGCTTGGAGTTATATCGCCCATTTCAGAAATGTAACATCTATTTAGTTTTTACCTTTATTTAGTTTATTACATTAACACTGCTATTACTTAAAATAAGACTGTTTGTGCTGATCTTAGCAAAACAATCCAAGAGGGACATCTAGTGGACATAGAAAAAATTGAGTTGTATTAATTTTGTACCTCTAGTTTTGCCGTAGTTAGTGTTGCAATGGAGGAGATTCAACAGAGCTGTTTTTCGCTGCCATGCGGGTTTATGTTACAAAAGCTCTTGAAAATATGTCTGTGTTTTGTATAATATTTTTCTTTATTTGGAGTGTGATTTAAAGAAACATGTATAGAAATTACTTTTCCTAAAGGATAAAACAACAAGATTATTTATTTGCTCATCTGTATGCAAAGCTATATGTTAAATCTGCATTTAATGCCTAAATTGCATGTATAAGACATATTATTTTTACATTCTTTTTTGTATGTTTTGTATGTCTCGGCGACATTGGCTGAAGCAATCGTAAAATGGTAAGTTAACATTAGCTAAACTGAGCTAAGGTAACACCGAATTGAACTCAAACTCATTTTAACGTGTAACGTTTAACTTATATTGATTTTACATTATATATATTAGCTGTTGTGAAGTCATTTTTCTCTGGTTTGTAGCTAACGTTAGCTTGAGAAATATTAACGAATATTAACATTAACGTTAGTTACACTAACGTAAATCTATACAATATGCTGATAACCAACTTTTTGCTAATTATTGTTTTAGACTTCTTTGGTTGGGTTTCAGACATACTTTATTTTGTACATTTTTATTAACCTACATATATACATGAAGACATTTTTTTTTTCTTTATCACAACTCTTGACATTTGGTTTAACATAATTGTTACCATTATAATTTTTTTTGTTTAGATAAGGCACTGGCACAGCAGCGCTTGCAGGTTTTGTCTGAAGAAGAAAACAGGACTTCGGAGGAACGTCTTGATCAGCACAGCCTTATGCTTAAAAATAAGCAAGAGCAGTAAGCAGCCAAGGTAAACAAATAAAAAAAGTTGTGTGGAGGTTGTGGATTGTAGCATGGTATTCTTTTATGTATTTTTGGCTTTTTTATGGTTTCAGTATAGAATACTGGGAGCCTGCCTGTGCAAACTGGACCTCATACAACAGTAAGTACTGTACATCTTTTTGTTTCTCAATATAGTACTATTAATACAAAATGTGTCACATGTTTAGTTGCTAGCTAAGTTAAACATTTGTTTCCCTTTTTATGCAAACCATTTAGTCGTTTTTTTTTAATCTTTGTTTATAATATTTTTAAGCAGATTGAGGTCTGTCATGGGTCAGACATTTCGTAATACAATAATTAGTATTGGGATACATGCATTTGTCTATGTATTAAATGTTTTTTCCCCCATTTCATGTTGCCTCAATATTTCTTTGTATAAATGAATCCAGAGGATGAAACAAAATGCACAGCAACAACCAGAGTGAGGCTTTGCACAAGTTTGGCTAGAGGAGAATTGGTCGTGCCCAACTGAGCCTGGTATCTCTCAAGGGCTTTTATTCTACATTTTCGTCAGTTGGTCAAGTTTGTTCCATGCCACTGTCGCCACTGGCTCGCTTTGCTTCAATTGGTGGATTGGTGGATTTGCATTCAGTGTTTGGACTTTCAGCAGAGACATTTACTACTTCAACTCTGAAAACTGGACTGAAGCAGCTTCAATTTACAAAAACTTTTATGTGAAGTTGCTTTGACATCATTGATCTACATTGTAAAAGTGCAATAGAAATAAAGATGAATTGCATTTGAACATGTGAATTCAGACATCGTTGAGCATTTGACACCAGAATTAGTAATATTTTAAAGTTGGGTTGTTTCTGAGTCAGCTAATAGTTACAATCTATTTTTCCAACGATAGGCTATTCAGACAATTAAATTATTATTGTACATGTATGTTCTAGTGCTTTGTGTGATTTTTAATCTGTTGATTTTAATGCTTAATGTAAATTTCACACATTTTCCTTAAATGATTTAAGCATTATTTATGTTTTAAAGAATGGAATATTTTGTACTTGTGTCTGGTTTAATGTCAGTAGTACTAAGTACAATTGTTTTTTTTTTCTTAACAATATGCAGGTCAGACACTTAAATTAGTTTTTTACTAATTTGTTCATGTGCTTTGTTCATGTGCTTTGGTCACTCAGTTCTGTTATAAAAATCTATTTTCTTGTGATAACGGGATTTCGTTTAGACATATTTTCCTCACGCACGCATATTTATATTATTTTTTTTGCTTGTTAGTTTGATTAGTGTTGATTTCAAATACAATAAATATGTTTGTATAAAACTTGTGGTAACGGTGCTCATAATTGGTGGGTGCGACTAAATTTTGGCTGATGCGCCTACATTTTTAAAGTTAGGAGCACCGGTGCTACCAAGCAAAAAGGTTAATTTCGAGCCCTGTGTTGGTTGTACACTAAATCATCAAAACTTCACAAATGCTTTACAAAACACAATCTGTTGTGTTTATGAGCGGTGCTGCAGTGCGCTTAAAGCAAAAAAAATACCCTGATGCTCCAAGTTGTGGCCAGCTTGTTTGTAAAGCAGTGCACATTTCAGAAAGTTTTGCCTTTCTGGTTCTTTCTCCACTTGTGCAAAGAGACTGAGGTGTTTAAGATGCAGATGCAGACAGAGGCAACACCATCAGCGTTGGTTTGGCATCAACTCGTCTGTGTTAAAATGTAATCAGCAATATCCTTCTTTTCGCTCATTTCATCTTTCTTCTTTGGCAAAAAATATCTGATGGACTGCCCCATGAGTTAACAAATATGTGTTGCACATTTATTCAGTACACATTACAACAAAAAACTAAGAAAAGAAGGAATTATGGTTGCAAAACAGTTCCTAGCAAAGAAAAAGGATGATAATATCATTCCTGACGTGCAGTTTATACAAATTGCTTGATCCAGCCATGTTCCTCAGCATGAGAGCAGTTTTTCCAAGTAGCCTTATAGTGCATTCCTGCTTCTTATAGGGTTTTTTGGCACACAAAAGTGTTCTTTCGTATGATTACAGTATCGTTATTTGTGTTCTGAAGACGAACAAAGCTCTCACGGGATTAAAACAAAAAGAGGAAGAGAAATGAATGACTGAATTTTCATTGTTGGGTGAACTAACTTACATTCTAAATAATGAACATCTTAAAGACGTATTATAAACATCTATTTAACACCCATCAGGAAATTCTGCATAGAACGATTGCAAAAATACAACTTTCAAATTTAGATACAAATATTAAATAAATGTCTCCAATTAAGTCTTTGTGCATTTAGTCCTGTGGTGAACAACATTCTGAATATTCCTAAAAGGCATTCCAAAACTAATGTTAATGAACTATTAATAGATGATTCTTCACTGTATTTTAAAGTGCCAAATATAACAATATTCAGCATGTTAATGATCACAATATTTAGTTTACCTGAATATTGGAATATATGTTTAAAGGTGTTTAGATGCATCATAATGATCATATACATTTTTTAACTCAAGGCATAATTTTAGTTTTTAATCATTATTTTGTCACAACCACATTCATGTTTGCTTCATAATAGGATTGTCAATGATTTAATGTACTTACTGTTGGGAAGCTCAAAATCTAGACTCTTCCTGCCAGCTTCTGCTATGGAAGAGAAAAACGGTGTTTGCAGTAATTACAGAACAGAGTGGTGAAGACAAAAAGATCAACAAATTTAACCAATGAAGATGAAATAAATTTTCAAAATTAACTATTTATTTAACTTGTGATGACAATGACAATTTATGTGATACTAATACATTTATATTATATATACAGAGGTTGGATAATGAAACTGAAAACTAGCCTGGTTTTAGAGCACAATCATTTATTATTATGGTGTAGGTCAGGGGTGTCCAAACTTTTTGGGCCGAGGGCCAGATGCAAAAAAACAAACGTTGTCGCGGGCCAAATTTTACATACATCACACAGACACGTGTATATATATATATATATATATATATATATATATATATATATATATATATATATATATATATATATATATATAAATAAATACAGTTGAAGTCAGAATTGTTAGCCCCCCTAAATTATTAGCCCCCGTTTATTTTTTCCCCAATTTCTGTTTAACGGAGAGAAGATTTGTTTCCACACATTTCTAAACATATTAGTTTTAGTAACTCATTTCTAATAACTGATTTATTTTATCTTTGCCATGATGACAGTAAATAATATTTGACTAGATATTTTTAAGACACTTCTATACAGCTTAAAGTGACATTTAAAGGCTTAACTAGGTTAATCAAGTTAACTAGTCAAGTTAAGGTAATTAGGCAAGTTATTGTATAACAATGGTTTGTTCTGAAGACTTAAGGGGCTAATAATTTTGACCTTAAAATGGTTCATAAAAAATTTAAACCGCTTTTTATTCTAGCCGAAATAAAACATAAGTCTTTCTCCAAAAGAAAAAATATTATCAGACATACTGTAAAAATGTCCTTGCTCTGTTAAACATCATTTGGGAAATATTTAAAAAAGAAGAAAAAAATCAAAGAGGGGCTAATAATTCAGATTTCAACTGTGTGTAGATAGATAGATAGATAGATAGATAGACAGACAGACAGACAGACAGATAGACAGATAGATAGATAGATAGATAGATAGATAGATAGATAGATAGATAGATAGATAGATAGATAATAACAAGAACTGCTGCTTAATTGAATGCATGAAATAGCGACACCCGGTGGTTATTTATTGAATTATGTTCATTTTTGTACAGCGGGCCAGGTTCTCTTGAAATTTATAAAAAGCCTCGCGGGCCGCCACAAAACTGATTGCGGGCCGCAGATGGACACGTCTGGTGTAGGTCCTCGTTTGGTCTTAGGAATGACAGATATAAATCTATAAATATAAAAATAGCAAAAATAATTATAAAGTACAGTAGGTAACACTTTACACAGCAAATTTCTGGAGTTGAAAAATTAGGAGTTAGGCAAAAAAGTGTGAAAGAGTAAAATTTTTTGAGTTTATTTTTAAACTTTAACACAATTTTGTGTTATGGGATACCCCTTGCTGTGTTGTATTTTGGAGTTCATTCTCTGGTGTTCAGAAACGTGCTTTAACTCCTTACTGGAGTTAAATTTTTAGAAAGTCCGCCATTACACAACTCTGCCGAGCAGCACATGAGAACTGGAGTTATGTTCTTCGTTATGAGGTAGGTAAAAGTGCATTGTTATACAATTCTAAAAGCTTTTTCTAAATGTTGGATGTTTTGTAGCAGAAGTGTGTTTTGCTGTAGCTGTTTCATTTTGTACTGTGAGGCTAGTGACTGCATGTGGCTAACTTAGCATAGCATGTTAGCTTTTCCAATGTGGCTGTTTTGTGCAGTATTTTTAAAAATGTTGTGGATATGAACAAGCTAACACTAGCTAATAATCTTTTCTTCCCCTGTGTTCTAAAAATGTGTGTTCTGCTGTCAAAAAGAAGCGGTAGGCCTACTTGATCAGATGGAGAAACCTGCTGTTCACATTTCAAATAGGCTAACTTACACAACGAGGTAATGTCATTATCTTTTATCCAGCAATAGAGCTTTATGTCTGTAAGATTTAATATGTGTAATATTGCTCATGAAATGTTTTGAATTGTATCATGATTTAGTCGTGACCGTGAGAGTATGCTGTTTTCAGCTATATATACACACATTACATTTTCAATCACACTAACATAAGTTGGTAAATAACATTTATCTTTTTTATTTCAGGCCACGATGCTGATAAAAGTGCAATTTGGAGGCAAGAAAAAATATATTAAACTGGAAGAAGATTGTTTCTTGGATTTTCTCAGTGCGGGTGAGTTTTAGTGTAACAGAGTATTTTTAAAAATTTATAATAATAATAATAACAACAGTCATTTTGAAATTTATTTGATAAATTATTCATTGTTGTTATGTTGTAGTCCAGCACAAGTTTGTGATACCAGAGGATACAGCATCGAAAGTCACAGATGACCATGGCATAGAGGTGGATGAGGATGTATTTCAAGAACTTGCAACAACCAAAGAAACATGTCATCCACACTAATGATGGTAGGTTATTTAAGAACATTTTTATAGATTTTGAAAGTTGGTCTCATGACTCAGAGTGAAAGTGTGCATTTCAGAACCATTTGCTGAGACGTGTTGTTGTTGTTTTTTTATCAGATTTGACTGTCCTGCAGCAAGGGTCTGTTGAAGTGCCCTCCTCCCTAAGTCTGACAGATACATTGTCTGTGTCAAGCAGTTTGAGCAGCAGTGATTCTGGATCTCAAATTATTCAACCATTAATGGGCAGTGTCCAAAAAAATGTAAGTTTTTTTTTTTACTTCCATATACATAGATCTTATACCGTAAACATTACAAAATAACGTTACAAAATGAATGCATTTTAAAGTAAAAAAATAGTATAAACACAGTTATTAGATTAAGTTTTTTTGTAAAAAAAAAAAAAAAAGATCTAATTTTGGTTATCTTTCTAAATACTTTTTTTTCTTCATTTCAGAAAATCGAGCAAATTCTAACTTCAAAGCCAGCAGAGTTGACTGTGATTAAGGAGTATGACAAGATATTTTTTTGCTGCTTTTGATTCCTGCGAAGTTAATTTTATATAATGTAATGTGTTGATTGTCTCATGCAATTTTACTAAGCCATTGGTTTTAGTTGGCACTAGCTGCTAACATATATTAATTGTAAATGTTTTGATGTTAGATTTAATGCTTTGATGACAATTAATTTCAAAGTGTGTACATTGATGGAAATTCTAAATCTAATGTGTGGATTTGCATGAATAAAAGCAGTAAGTGAAGAGTATTGCATCAGTTCAGTCATTTTCATATATATATATATATATATATATATATATATATATATATATATATTGTTTGAAGTACACTTTAACTCTAAAAAGTGTTACATTTTAACATTGGTAAGGAGTTCATATTATACCCAAATGTAAAAGTACTCTCTGTAGGATTACAATTTTAACTCCAGAAAGTGTTATAATCTAACTCAAAAAAATGTGTTAAAATTCAACTCCAAAAGCAGAGTGATTTTAACTCTGAATGGGAGTACATTTGATGGTCACGCATGTACACTCAGATTGAGTTGATTTTGACTCCCAGGGAGTTTATTCCAAAGACCAGAATTTGCTGTGTATGATAGTCTCATTGGCAAATGTTAGTTCATGCAAAACAATCAAGAGTGAGAAATAGCATATTTAGGTTGTATCTTAAAGTTAACAGAATTTTAGTCGGTGTTAACTTTTTATTGCATTGTACGCATTAGAAATTATCATTGATGATCATCCTTTGTTGCCATTATCAGCTGTGTTACCACATATCACCTCTGCAACTCTCCTGGACTATGCATATCATAATGCTTTGAGTTTGCACATCAAAGCTGAGACAGTTTACCAATCTAAACACTGACGCACACAGCTGCTGATAATGGACACTGATTACGTACAATATATAAATACCATGGTTAATGTGATTTCACCAAGATCGACATATTCCTATACGTAGATGTTAATCCTGGAACAACATACCAATCAGATTTAAAGGTGCTGTATGTCTGTTTTTTGACACTTCTAAAGGATAAAACAGCATCATATGTGTGCAGATATTCAGAAACATGCTTTGTGAACATTCATGTTTATCTAAAAAATAATGCTGAAGTCAGATATTCTGCTGTGAACATGTGTGTTACATGCTGGAACGTCTGTCTTTGTTTTGGTCAACCGCCCAATGCCAGTTTAGCCAATTATATTTCAGCACCACGGGTTGCCAGATGGTGGAAAACAGCATATTTCATTCATTCAGTCAGGAAGACTCTCAAAACATTTAGTCTACCCAATTCACCTGTACCGCATGTGTTTGGACTGTGGGGGAAACCGGAGCACCTGGAGGAAACCCACGCCAACACAGGGAGAACTTGCAAACTCCACACAGAAACACCAACTGATCCAGATGAGGCTCAATTGAATTTTTTGTATGAAACTTGAGCTAATATAATAACTCTTATTAACTGTTTTTTATTCACTGTTCTATAATTATATTGCTGTTGTACATTGCTTGCTATTGTTTATTAACACATCTCTCTTTATACCATAAAAATATACACGACTAATGTGAGCTTTCTTTAGTTATTTTCTTTTTACTATATAGTACCTAGATTTTTTTGACACCATAAAATTATAATCAGCTGACAAGTTAAGTTATGGGGACTCAAACTTGGTCCTGGGGGGCCGGTGTCCTGCATTGTTTAGTTCCAACCCATATTAAACACACCTGAACCAGCTAATCAAGCTCTTTCTAGTGCCGCAGAAACACTAGAGTTTAAAGCTGTGGTCACATTAGAGTTTGAGCATGAAATATTCTGTCATACAGCTTTGTGAAAAGGGGCGGGATTAAACAAGATGATTAGACATTTAAAAAGCGAGTGATTGCTCTATGTTTTAAATTTCTGTCTGGAGAGGTCATGTTTTGATCCTCGATTGATCTCATCCAGTCAAGTGATGCCATTTCGTGGGTCAGAGTTCACCAAGCTTCAACTTTCCAATGCAGTGAACGCTGAAACCTGTCGCTGGAGCTTGTGTTTCCGGTCTGACGCATTCGCATGCTTATGAATGGAAGTCCATGAGGAGAAAAGTGCAGTGTGACCGCAGCTTGAGTATACTAGAAACTTTCAGGCAGGTGTGTTGAAGGAAAATTGAGCTAAACTATGCTGGACACTGACCCTCTAGGACTAAGTTTGGACACCCCTGAATAAAGTGTTGTTGTATTTTGTGTCCGAAAAAACAGCAGTTCCTCTGTTCGGGGGTCGGTTCTTCGTATGTGGATTACTCAGTTAGCTGGATTTGGATATTGACGATTTGACACGATCCAGGATCATTTCGTTCTTCAAAGCTGATCCGAGAGTTGTTGTCATGGCAACAGTTCTGGTAGATCAAACCTGATCGCGAGCAGGCTCAATTCATATAAACAGGATTAGATCGGCTCAGTTCAAGCAAAGATAATACAGAAAGTATGAACCGAATTCTGATATTTTCTTACAGTAGTAGTTATATACACTTGGGAAAATGGTAAATATTTTTTAAACTATATATATATATATATATATATATATATATATATATATATATATATATATATATATATATATATATATATATATATAAAGTTATAGTTAATAAAATAAATAAAGTTATCTATATTAATAAAACTTATGCAATCTGCACCCTCGAAATGAAAGTACAAAGACTGCCACCTGGTGGTGCACAGAGAAAACTTATTGATATGAACTTTTTAGATCGCTTTAGTACAAATTGTGTATAATAGAAATGCAGAATATGTGACTTTTTTTAAAGCAATAATACATTTATGCAGTCATAAACATGTTTTGATAGTTAATATGAAGGTGATTTGATGCTTCACAAAAGTTGCAGACGCCTTTACCAATATGAAAATGCTTTTGTAAACAACCAGTTATTCTTTACACTGATTAAAAAACGGCTACTATAATAAAGATAATCTTTTCTAAATGTGGAACTAAATACACTGATTTGCATTGAAATACATGATGAATACTCTTGACACATTAAAGTGTAACCGTGCGTTCACACCGAAAGCGGCGAGGGCGTCAAAGTAGCCGGTCATTCATTTTCAGTGAGAGCCGGCGGCGATAGGCGTCGATAAGCGGCGAGGAGCAGCGCGGCGCGTCTTCGCCGGCGTGAGCGTCGAGGAGAGTTGAAATGAAGTCAACTTTATGGTAATGAGCTATGACGCGGTTCGGCAGCAAGCAATCAGAATGAAGACGTCCACCGCTTGATAGCAGTTCAGGGAACACAGACATGTGAACTTTGGTTCCGACCACAGTTGTTCCCAAGGGTTTGATTATTGCGGTCGCCGTATTTCCCATTATTTACAATGTTTTCTTACAGGAACATGCATTAAATAAGTTACTGGCGAGTTACTGATGTTTATTAATGTTATATAAACTTATCTTTAAAAAGCGGGAATCTCACGCGATGTGACAGTACAAAACAGGACTGCTGCTTCAGGATATTTCAGACATATGGACACATATTGGATAAATAGAGCAAAGCCACACCACATGCAACTTGATCTTCCATTGTTATATGAATTTGATAAGAAGTGTGCAACATTTTCAAGCTAAAAACATGTCTTATGCAGGAATGTAACTGATATGCTGCAACGGCTCCTTTAAGTACGAGATCAATGTAGCGAGTTTTGACGCTCTCGCCGCCGGAGCTGAAGGCAGACAGCGTTGTCGCCAGGGCGGCCAGAGCGACCTTGGACGCTCTCGCCGCTTTCGGTGTGAACGTACGGTAAAGCCTGCAGCTCACAACATATGTGGAAGGTTATTGCGTGTCATATTTAACAAGCCGTTTACTGCTAATTTGATGTAATTTTGCTCACATGGATAATTGAATATTAATCAGATGATGTCATTACGCTGCTGTGCCGTCAGCCAATCGTTGCATTGCTGATCATGATTTCGAGGATCGATAGATCTGTCCTTCACAACACACGCAGCGATCTCAGATCAGTTCATCCAGACATTCTAATCTGATTCGCGAACTTGTTTGAAGAACCAAATTAGCGAGAGATCAGTTATCAAGATTAAAAGATCCAGGATCTGCCAAATCATCTTAGATCATTTAAGTGAGGTACGAAGAACGGACCCCAGTTGTGGTTGTTTATAGCCGTTACTCCCATTTGCTGGAGTACCCACCAGACTCACTAGAGGGCACTCCAGCTATAATAAACACTTCATTTACATTTACATTTAGTCATTTAGCAGACGCTTTTATCCAAAGCGACTTACAAATGAGGACAAGGAAGCAATTTACACAACTAAGAGCAACAATGAATAAGTGCTGTAGGCAAGTTTCAGGTCTGTAAAGTCTAAGAAGGAAAGTATTAGTATTTTTTTTTTTTTGTAGAGTTAGTGTGATATTCAAAGAGGCAATTGCAGATTAGGAAGTGAAGTGGAGACTAAATAGTTGAGTTTTTAGTCGTTTCTTGAAGACAGCGAGTGACTCTGCTGTTCTGATGCAGTTAGGGAGTTCATTCCACCAACTGGGCAGATTGAACGCGAGAGTTCGGGAAAGTGATTTCTTCCCTCTTTGGGATGGAACCACGAGGCGACGTTCATTCACAGAACGTAAGTTTCTGGAGGACACATACATCTGCAGAAGTGAGAGCAGATAAGAAGGAGCAAGGCCAGAGGTCACTTTGTAGGCAAACATCAGAGCTTTGAATTTGATGCGAGCAGCAACTGGCAGCCAGTGCAAACAGATGAGCAGCGGAGTGACATGTGCTCTTTTAGGTTCATTAAAGACAACTCGTGCTGCTGCATTCTGGAGCAGTTGAAGAGGTTTGATAGAGTTAGCTGGAAGCCCGGCTAGTAGAGAGCAATACTTCACCAGCAATCATGCTTTGCATCTCACAGCTGAAACAGTTTACCTGCAGTGCACACTGACACATACATAGCCGCTGATCATTGATACTGATTAGACAGATACACACTCGCACACCCTCACTGTGATATGATAGCTGTTTCTCAATTCCAAGAATGCAAAGAACAGGCTTGTGTTCTCACAGTGATCTATTTTGCCAATTACTTGTGAGACCGCAAGAACACAGCTATAAATTTCAGCAAATAAACACCATTAATGCGTTTATGCCTTTATTGAGGTTTTTATGTTACTGTTTACTTTTAACGTCTCATTTAGGGAAACTCCTTAAATGAGTGAGTTATATCTGTGAACTTCAATAATAAGGTGGCGCAGTAGGTCAATAATATCCAGCTGCAGGCCCGCCGAACCACACACGTTTTAGGCAAACACAATCTAGGACACACAATCTAGGCAAACCATGTTGGTACCTAACTCTTTAGCATTATCGCCACCTATTGAATTTCACAAATATGGTTTCCCATTTCAGTCATTATTATTATTATATCGTAACGATCATTTTAAAGTCTCTGCAGTTTCTGAACTCAAATTATGTATATAAAAATAATTGGTTAAAGACACTTATGACTTTATTCATGTGTTCAAAGAAAACATAATAGACCGTCTAATTGTTGGATTAAGTGTAATAAACTAATTCAAGCTCTTAATATTATCATACTTGGTAAAGCAAACAATAATAGATCATTTTAAAATAAATTATCCTACAACAGTTAATCATTTAAACAATATATATATATATATATATATATATATATATATATATATATATATATATATATATATATATATATATATATATATAGTTATAAATTGATTATCTTAACTGATTATAATTATAAGTTTATATATAAACTACTAACTTTTACTAAACTGTCTCAGCTGTTATATATACGTATATATATATATATGTGTGTGTGTGTGTGTGTGTGTGTGTGTGTGTGTGTGTGTGTTTGTGTGTATATATGATTTTTTTATTATTAATAGTTAATTTGTTCCTATTTGTTACCTATTACTGTAGTATTAAATTACTACAGTATTAAATGTGGGAAATCATTAATTAAAAGGTTATTGTAAAATTAAGCTAATAAACACTATTAAATTGCTTGAGTAAAATATTAATATAGTGTTATACATTTGTTACATGTAAAAAGATTTTTATTACATATAATGTATTATTGCCTATATTAACTTGCTATTATTTCCTTCATCATAAATTAATCCATTATATAAATTAAACCTGTCCAAATGAGATCATTCAGCAAGGCCAGCAAACGAGTATCCGCCATATTATTGTCAGATAATAATGACTGATCAGCTATAATGACTGATAGAAAACTGTTCACTCTATTATACTGAATGGCGATCGGAAACAATGCTCCCCATTCGGCCGTCTCAATCGCAATATTTGTGACATAAAGTAAAGTAAACACTATTGTGTACAATATTTATTAATCATACATATTAAAATATATCGATGACGATGTTCAAAAAGACATTAATAACATTAACATCCGTCGTAACCATATATGGTTTGCCTAGATTGTGTGTCCTAGATTGTGTGTGCCTAAAACGTGTGTGGTTCTGCGGGCCTGCAGCTGGATGTAGGTAGTGTCAGGGCCGACCCGTGGCATAGGCAGTATAGGCAAATGCTAAGGGCACTGTACATCCAGGGGGGCGCCAGAAATAAGCGCGGTTAAGTTGGTTTTGTTCTTGATATTCCAGACACATTCAGTGATATACAACAATAACTCAAAAACCTCTTAGCCTAAAATGATCTAAAGTGTGTTTCCTACAAAAAGACAAAGCTGGTTATGTTTCAGACCTGTCTTTCTTTTTTTTCGCTCGACATTATGACCACTGCTCTGTTCAGCCGGGAGAGCTCGCGCAGAGTGAAGCTCTCAGTAAGGGACCGTCGGAAAAGTGCTTATTTATTTATTTATTTTTTGCTCTGTCCTGCGTGTTTTATTTTAAACACTACTAATTTTCTCTTAAATGAGCACAAACAGTTACTAAAGTACTGGAATGCTTCATCCGTTCATTCATTTATATAGATCTGTGCATTCTTACATGAACACCTCTGTTATCAAACAAAACACAAAGAGATTCATTTGCTGCTCTTCACTAAATAACTATAGTAACTTTAATCAATATGCAAATACAATTAAAAGTGAAGTAGATTTTATAGCTTTATTTAATTTCTATAAGAGCCATTGTTTTTAATAGGTTAAACCTTTTTTTTTTTATTGTCAATATTTTCTAATGTTCGCTATGTATTCTGTCATTTGAAGCGATTTGTTGTCCCATATTTTTTACATCCCAACGTTGACAGATATGGCATAACATTGCTAATCATTAAATAGCTATAGTGCTCTCTGTTAGGTTTAACGTCAGCTAATGTTATAGAAGTGCATAGACGTTATGGAAAATAGTAATAGTAATGTAACTACCTCCATCATTCTTCCTCAAGCAAATGTGTAAATATTAGATCTATTCAGCATAATGTTAATTGCATTGGCATGTTTATCTGATGTTTTTCCAGCTTGTAGTAGTCGATCAAAAAGCTGTTTAGTTTCTTATGACTATACACTAGCAGTGGAATTTACTGCGATGTGACAGGGCGCCACCTGAAATCTTGCCTAGGGCGCCAAATTGGTTTGGGCCGGGCCTGGGTAGTGTTGTCGCCTCACTGCAAGAAGGTCGCTGGTTCGAGCCTCGGCTGGGTCAGTTTGGGTTTCTGTGTGGAGTTTGCATGTTCTCCCTGCCTTCGCGTGGGTTTTCTCCAGGTGCTCTGGTTTCCCCCACTGTCCAAACACATGCGGCACAGGTGAGTTAGGTAAGCTAAAGTGTATGTGAACTCTTGTGATGTTCTTCGTTCATTCACATGAAAGTTTTATTTTGCGCAAGTGACACGAAGAACGTCCTGCGGGTTTAGACATGGATATAACTATGCTTGCTGCTTTGTACCTGTCGCCAAAACCCAAAACACCCAAACTTCACCATCTACTTCAGGAACTGTGTTTGGATGACAGCCGCTTCCAGCACTACTTGAAGGTGATGGGTGTCCATTTTGATGACCTGTTATTACTGCCATCTGCTGAAGACTAAGATCAGAAACATTGTCCTTCTGCCTATTGGCCACATCACAGCCAGAGGATCAAACAGACCTGCTCCTCGGCCTGCATCTCCAGCATCACTGGTGAATTTTGATTTAGTTGATATTTTTTGCTCATATGAAAGAACTTGATTTCACACTTCACATCATTCGCATTCACCTCTAATTGCGCATTTGCATTGACTTTGTATGTATAAAAAGACAAAGTAAAACAATGTAAGCTAGCAAAATAACCATTGTTCATTTAGAATTTATGCAGACTTATCAAAATTTCAAAAGTGATTTGGACACGACCTAAGTGCACATGCATAGTGCACTTTAGAGCATGCACCCAGGTTAAGCTTTATTCAAAAACCATAAGCATCATTCTCTCTTTAATACACTTTACTTTTGGTGACATGCAATGCCACAGTGACTGACTACGCACAAATCCTCTAAACATTTATCAGTGCAAACAATTTAAATACATTTAAAAAGCAATAAAGCATATACTTTTAATACATCATTTCATTAGTAAATAATTAGACTAAATGGCTGTCTCAGCCATACGGAAATCTGTGGCTTTTTCTGTGTGCATATATTTCCTTGTTTTCTTTTCCTCCTGTGTGCATATATTTCATGGCTCTTCCTGTTTTATATATATTTTTATGCCACTACTACAAACGTAAAAGCGCAGAGAAATATAAATTAATAAGTTACAATTACCACTGCTTAGTATAGGCTAACATCATTAATAAATGCATCTTTAAGTAAATGATGCTGGGTATATTTGTAGCCTACCAAGTTTGTCTCTTACCTGAACTCGACGCCATTGGAGCACAATAGCTTGAAACCGAAATTAAAATAAAACCGCTGAAAGATGAGAGCCTCGGTGCCACGCCCGACAGAGAAAATTTACACTATTATATTCAAGTTTTAAAACGCATAGGTTTTGCTACGGTTACGCTTTCGATCCACGGTGCTTCAGAGTTTTCGAGCCCTGAAAACAATTCAGTTTTAATTTTAAAGCGCTGCTGCTCCGTGTCAGTGAGTGTGGATGGGGGGAAACGGAGACAACGAAGGCGTGGCTGCAGTCATTCGCCTATCTGATTGGGGCGTTTTCTCAATATCAGGTAGGCTACACACAGTTCAGTCTTGCATCCTCTCCTTGTAAGTTCAGACTTCGCAAGTTTGATCAGGAGAACGAACACCAGAGGACGCGTCGTGTAAATCTTTAAAGGGAACAGTGTACTTTATAACCTCAATCACATCACAAAGCACTTCCTCTTTTCATTTTGATATTAACAACTTAAATAACAGATACCAAGGCGATCATGTACAGAATTACAGGGACGTAGCAAGCAGAGGGACGGGCGGGATACTTTCCCTCACTTTTAGAGATAGACTGATTAGAAACAGGTGATTAATAATTATATAAACGTAAACTTTTGGATCTTATACATGTCCCCCCTTGTAAAATGTGTGCTACGCCCCTGCATATTTATATGACCGTCATCTTCACTGCATGCATGATTATAACAAAACGGAGCCTTAACACAACTGCCTCACTTAATTTTCATTGAAAAAAATAAAATTAGGCTTACAGTGTGGTTTATGCATGCAATAAAGATGATCAGAGGAAATGGTGAAACACCAAACATCCCATCTTGTTTAAGGTTCTGAGGGTTTACATGGTTGTACAGACGCGCTTTTGGAGGAGGTTTAGTGTTTTGCGTTGTTCAGCCAAAGGAGGGCGCGCCAATGCTGAATAGTAGACTGCAGATATAAACTGGCCCTACAGCCAGGGTGCGAAATACGGGGTATTATATATATATATATATATATATATATATATATATATATATATATATATATATATATATATATATATATTGTTTGTTTATTAGAATTTTTCTCCCTTATTAAATTTTTAATAATATTTTTCTCCAACTTTAGTGGGTGTTTTCATTTTTGAACTGCGATCTTAAGTTGTTGTTAGAGTAGTTCACTTTTGTGATTAAACTAACTAATCTAATATATGCACAAATATATTACTGTAAAGCATCCTGTGGAAATATCTTTAAGGGGTGAACTCATTTGTGCTTAGCACTTTATAAAGCTGTTCTTGAAAGCATTGTGAGGTATGGTATCACATTGTGGTTTGGCAGCCTATCTGTACATTCATTCATTCATTCATTTTCTTTTCAGCTTAGTCCCTTTATTAATTAGGGGTTGCCACAGCGGAATGAGCCGCCAATTTATCCAGCATACGTTTTACACAGCGGATGCCCTTCCAGCTGCAACCCAACACTGGGAAACACCCATACATTCTTGCATTTACACTCATACAGCCAATTTAGTTCATCAATTCCCCTATAGGGCATGTGTTTTGACTCAAATCAGCGACCTTCTTGCTATGAGGCGATCGTGCTACTCACTGCGCCACTGTGACGCTCCCTATCTGTACACTGTAAGTCTGTACAGTATGATAAAATGTTTGGCATGATGAATATTTTAATTCTCAAGTTTTATATGAGAATTGTGTCCTTAATCAGGTGGCAAAGATTCTGAATGATCCAACTCATTTTTTGTATTCACACTTCCCTCTGGTGGTAGGGGATATGGAGTGTAGGTTGAACCGTTATAAGAAACCTTTGTAGCCATTAAAGTAGGTTTATTTAACAAGAGTTTATCTTAATTAGCATTATAATTATTGTAACTACTGTATTTTTATTGTTTTTATTGTTTGTATTTATGGAATGTCTGCAGCAATATGGTGATGCCAATAACAAATTTTCTGTCATGGACAATAAAGTGTTCTACTACTACACTGTATGTCCAATCATTTATAATTTGGTCTGTGTGCTACTCATGATGGAAACAAATCTGCAATTAGCTTATAAAATGTAAAATTGTTAATTAAACAAAGATATATATTGAATGAGTGAGTGGTTGAAAAAGGCAGTAAGGAATGTGTGTGAGAAACTGAAAAACTTACAGAAAATTATTTCAGAATTTAGAGAATTTATTTTAGTCAGTTGTCATTAACATTTCTAATTTAAGTAAATATGCTACATTAGCATATTTAGCTATTTTAAATGTTATTGAAATTAGTTTAAATAATATATACGTTTTAACAATTAAATCTTGTAGAAATAAAAAAAAACTTAAAATCATTTTACATTTTAATTAAACGTTTAGTGTTGGATTCTTTCATTACATATAGGCTGCAGGGTTTGATTAACCCTGCAAACAATATAATCAGCTTATGAAATTGGACATGAATGTGTAGCATGACCTAATTGTATTTAACCGAGTAGCATTGCTAAAAAGAGAATGTATATATATTTCTTACTTGAGGGCCCGTGAGTGTGCGCGCGCCCGTGCCTGTTTGTGTGCGCGTGATTCAGAGAAATGCTCGTGACGTCACCGCTGTACCTGAGTTTCGGCGGAGGGTGAAACTCTCGAGCAGAGATTCAGATACACATGAAACTCAGTTCATACCCTTTCACACGGACACACGGATATTCTGCGAGTGTTTTTTCCTACCTGTTACCGAAACACACCGACATTAAACACGTTTATTCATAAAAACCGTTCGTTTTGGCGGCAAAGGCCTCAGGAGTGCTGCTTTTTCCTGCTTTGACGCGAGCGCTTCCTGAAACCCTCAGGTGAGACTCATTAATATTTATATCGCGTTAATATTTCATGTTTATAGTCTTTTACAAGCATTCCAGCTGTATATAACGCTTTCATGTGATTTAGTGTCGGGATTTCAGCGTTTTAATCGACGGCGAGGATGTTTTCTCAAAGTCAGATGCTCTTTATTTGCTCTTTATATTGCTTTTTCTTTTTAAATTGTGCATTAAATTACTGTTTTTGACAACATATGAGCTTTATCTGTCCTGTCCGGTGTTTTAAGT